>NW_021229178.1:0-5690 GCF_002162155.2 Triticum dicoccoides | reverse complement strand
TATTATATTATCACATATGATAATTTTAATTGTTTATTGACACACATTTAAAACAAATAAAATACATATGGCAACTCTAATAATCTTTTATGACGTGTTCAATGTTAAAATTTCAAAGAAAACTCATCCAAGACCAGTTTTTATCATAAACGGTTCAACATGCACAAGACTATCAAGTAACAAGTACGGACTTGGAGTTTCCGCTCGCGGGTGCACATGCACCAGTATGAACAACGAAATGAAAAATAGGAAAAAAACAAATATTCTGAAACATATTTTAGCTAAACACTGAGGAGTATATCACATGCATGCAAAATTTCATGATGGAGCGATAGTTGTGGAGGTTTAAATAAAAAGCAGAATCAATGTACTGAACTTATTTTTTATTTTTCAATTCAACTTTTCATACCATGTGCATGTGAGGATGGGACTAGAAACACACTTTTGGCAAGTAGCTAGCGCTCCTGATTATGTGTACACGCTTAACTGTTCAACATATTGAGGTTGATGTGTACGTATAGTATGCAAGTTGCATTATCAAATGACTTGCACTCCTGATTGATCCTATTTTTAACACAAACTAATTAATGCAGCTGTAACCACGATTTTCATCTTCAGACGTGGTGTGTCATAGACTTGCTAGGTTCTTCAATCAATCATCATTCACAAATCACAAATATCATCAACATGCACCGACTATATTTTGCAGTTCATATACCCACGAGTCGTCGCGGTGGTAGTCGGGCTGCAGCTGCCGCAAGGAGCAGCAGCAACATTAGTGACGCCCAATTTGTTGTATGTTAACCAGTTTCTGGCAATTAGAGAGCATTCCTTTATAGCTAAGCAAGAATCATATGTCTGCCTCATATCCACAGTTGGAAAATGTAGTAGAAAAAAATCACCCTACGAACACCCATGAAGAATATGAAGATGTATATAGGGTTTGGATCGACGATCGTAACCGACTCCGAAGTGTGGTGGATGTAGACGAGCAGGTGGAGATCGTACAAGGAGTCCCTCCAACTGTTGATGACGATCCCGTGAACTATCCTTGAACGACCCCTTAAGCAGAAGACCAAAAGCACATCCTCTCTACTTGGTTGCAAGCGTACGGTCTTCACGATCTGGCAACGCTTCGCTGTCCGTAAATAATCGTCATGGAAGAATTAGAGGGAGGAGATTAGAACCACACTTGACTTCTAATTATGAGGATTGGAGGAACTAGACCTATCTCTAATTAGTCAAGTAGGGGGAACCAGAATTAGAACTAGAAGAACTAGAGGAGACTCCAAAACTTATGTAGAAAATTGACCAACACCTCAAGTATATATAGCTTTGGAGGGGAGGAGGGGGCCCTACACAAGGGAGGAAAGTCCTCCCCCCTTCTACCGGCCATGGGGAGGGGAATCCCTCCCCAATTCGGCACCCCTCCCTCCTTTCCAATAGGAGAAGGGGCGCCTCCCCCCATTTGGGCCTTGGTGGTCCAAGTTGCCTTTCACCACTTGGCCTTTGTAGGCCATTTGATATTAAACTAATTATTAAAGCCCTCTAATAATTTCTAGAGTATATTATATATAATTTAACACATCCTAATTTTTTTTCCACCTATATATTAATTATTGGTAATACCCGGTATAGCTCAATAAACTCCAAAACCCTTCCGGTGACCCCGAAACGCTTCCGGTTCCTCTCGAAAATAGTCTGGATATTAATGAAACAATTTCACATATTAATCCTCTCATCCTACCAACACTCAACAGATCATGATTACCTTAAGCATGTGACCCCTTAGTTCAGTAAATCATATCCATGAACGAAACCCCTTTGTTCAATGACCGATAGCAGAACCATGGACGTATGTATCAATCATTACACGAATGACATTCGAGTAAACCTGTAAGTTGCCCTCATCCGGGTTAACAACGATTATGGGCCGTAATAAAGTCAGATTGGGCCAGAATAAGCCGAGGGCTTTTATGAGGCCGAAAGATGATTGGGCCTGAAATGTCCCGAATAACCCACTGGTCATTAGCAGGCCGAAATGTATCTCAGCTCATAGTAGCCCATTTACAATGTAGATCGTTAACAGGCTGAAAATCAGATGGGCCGTAATTGCACCGACCTACTACACGAGACTTTACTAGGACGGAAGTGCGGGCAGGCTTGATTTGTATCAGCTCGTATATGAGCCGTTAGTAGGCCCACTGTGACGTTGGGCCACCTATGGCCCATGTATTTCGTCCAACATTAACATGCTGAGAAATACAAAAGCCTGGAAGTGTCCCATATCTATATTGGGCTGTTGACAGGCTGAATTGCAAACCTGGCCGAATATGGCCCAATTCCTTCATGGTCTTTCATGGGCCAAAAATTTCATGGGGCTATAAATGGGCCCAAATGTTGCAGGACCTTTAACAGGCCGGTAACACCCAGTGTCGTAATTCAGCCGAAATACTTAGCGGACTGTTAACGGGCCAAAAGTGACAATGGGTTGCCATGATGAGAAATCTAGAACGGGGCATTGACGGGCCGATCATGCACTATTCCTACGGGCCTTAAGTGTGAATGGTCATATACAAGCATGCCGTTAGTGGGCCAGCCTGCTAATTTTGCCTGGGCCATGCCTTTTTAACTTAAATGGGCCACTGTTGGGCCTTGCCACGTGTTGACATTTCATAGGCACCTCATGTCCATTGGGCAGTTGACATGTGTCCGTACGCGAAGCTGACACGTGGTTCCTAGGGCCAATGAGAATTATACACGTGCAAAATCGTCATTGGTCACATGTTAACGGGTTATGGATCCAAAACCGGACCAGATAGCTTAACGGAGACCCATTAATATGGAAGCCACGTGCCGGTTACCCATAACAAAAGTACTTCCATGACGCGACAATTATCATCATGGAAGTGGACACTTCCGTGATGATAGTTTTAGTATTGTCATGGAACACTTCTACGACAGCACATGTATGACTATCTTAATTTTGTCATAAAACCATCATGGATGTACATGCATGGCAAAAAACGTGACCTACTGTGACAAACATGTATCATCACGGAAGTGTTTTTTTTTTGTAGTGTTTGATTCAAAATTTTATCCTCTTTACTCTTTAATAATTGCATCGAGTGTCTCTTTTTAATTTTCTTGTGTCCTAAATAAAATAGCTACTCTCTTAAACCCTGTTATGCCTTTCTAGTTGGATGAGTTCCTAAAAGGAAATTTCTTGTTTGGGTCTAGTTCAATGGAAAATAAAAGGTTGAGCATTTGCATTTCTTAAAGGTATAATTTTTTCACCTCTTTGATTGGTTCTTATTCTTAATTCTTCATGCATTAAAAATGTTTGCAAATGTCCCATAGGTTCTATTCAGATAATATTTGTGTTGGACTTTATGCAATGTTAGTTTAATTGATTGATCAAATAATGGAATCTCTTATTATGTGGGCTCTAAATTTACTTTGCTTCATTTTTAATCAACATTAAGCAGAAGATCTAGTAAATGCTATGAGTATGGTAGTCTAATCTTGCTCTAATCATTTATGAATAGTGGTTGATTGTGCTTGTGCGTTTGAGTAAGTATTAGACTTTGGATCATTAATATTTGTGAGTTGGTCATAGCTCAACCTTATTGCTAGCCTATCCCTTTTACTAAGCATGGTTTGTTTGTCTTACATCCAAATCCTTTAAACCCAATATCCTTGCCATGAGTGTCCACCATACCTAACGATATATGGTTCTAAACGCCATTCCAAGTAAATTGTCATGTACCAGTAAATCAAGACATAAAGGCTATTTATAGTGTTTCCATATATGTAGGTCAAAATATAGGAAAACATGCAGAAATTACGAAAAAAAATCTTGGAAATCCACGCAGACAGTTAAGATGAGAACGAAACGTAGGGGCCAAAGAGCACCGAGGGATGGCAAGTGGAGGTCCACCCCCCTATGGCGTGCCAGTCCCTCCTCTGGCCAAATTAAGAGGTCTTCGGGTCCCTGGCTTCGTATCGACACAAACATCATAGTTCCACCCTCTTTCGGAGAAGAATAGATCTGCACCAACGTGGAACTTCCCAAGGAGATTTCTCCCTCTGCGGAGCCCTGTCAGAGGGGTCTTCCGCCATCTTCCACCTAGTTTTCCACCATACCACCATGTATTCTGCTCATGAGATGAGTTGTGAGTAGTCCACCCAGAGGTTGTGGGGTTTGTATGAGTAACTATGTAGCAGATCTCTTTCTCTCAATGGATTGCATGACCTCCAGACATGATTGGAATCTCATCAATGTAATAAATCATATGAGCTGATAACATGGTTATGATCCTTTTGTGATGGAAGTTTCTTTATAGATGTACTATCTACCTTGTGTTTTATCATTGTCTTGTATGAATCCTTGTCTCTTGATTCTTGATCTGGGCCAGATTGTGAGGAGATTAACATCATAGAAGGTGAAGTGCATGATTGTGGAATTGGGAAGGGATGGATGGCATACCTAAGTGACAGAAATAGGGAGCCAATATCGTGTTACGGAAGGGCACATTACCTGAAATCCACCACAAAAGGGGTAAAGGGAAAGTTTCTCGTAACTTCATGTCTTGAATCTTAATGCATTACTCTATGTCTTTACATTTAAATCCACTTTGGCAGAAACCTAGGGGAGGAGTATTTACATCTACTACCTCCGTCTTGGTGTATAAGTCATTCGCGTAGTTTTAGGTCATTGATTTGAGGAATTAAATATGTGATATATGTCATGAAGAGTATATCATTAGATTTCTATGCAGATGTAGTTTATAAATGTATATTTCTTGACTCTCAAAACCGCTGAGAGTCTTTGTTATTAAGGGTACATTTGGTCGGACTCCAAATGTTTTGTCCGACTTTTGCCATCCAGGTTTGTAATATTCATTCAAGTAGCAATCCAATTCAGTTTTGCCTTGCAACCTAACAAAGTTTTCTTCCAAAACACTGGATGACCTTAACCCATCCACCCAGAGATATGTAACCAAACACACCCCATTTCTCACCTATAGCGTCTTCAATCCACTGTCCAACAATGTGCGATTTGGCAGCTCCTAGGGCACGACGCCGGTGTCCCTTCGTTGTGCAGGCCTCCGGCCTCCCACATCTCTCAAAGCATTTGATAAGATTTTTTATGCCAACTGTTAACCTTTTGAAGAAGAACTGCAATGAAAAGATTGGACAAACTCCTTGATGTGTACTACTATATATAATCTGACCAGCCAAACGAAAACAACTCCGTTATTTTTTCAGTAGGAACTGCAATGAATATTTGAAATATAATAATCTAATATTCATTTTCGGTATGCAGAATTGCAAATTAATACTGAGACGCTTGGGGAAGGGGGGGGGGGCGTATCATTGTATGGGAACCTGAGTGAGGCCGTATACATAAGATGAAGAAGATACTGTTGGCTGATCGAAAACCGAATACAACTTGCCAATCTCGAAAGGATAAACAAAATAAAGGTGCCAGCCACAACAATTTTAAAATGCAGGTCAGTTAAATCATATCATCCAGACATCATAATACCTGTTGATTATTATTTTTTTGGCCAGGGAATAATACCTCTTGATTGAATGAATAGCACAATTGTCAGCTGAACGAAACAGCATAATTAAAGATGACACGTCCTTCTTACATAGACAAATAAGTAGGAAATAGCACCACA
>NW_021229177.1:0-1415 GCF_002162155.2 Triticum dicoccoides | reverse complement strand
GACCAGAGCTTGGAATATTCAAAACCTGCAAGAACACTTTATACTGATGGATGTTGAAGCAATTAAAGGCATTTTGGTGAGCCATGTTAGGCAACCTGATTTCTGGGCTTGGCACTTTGAAAAGAGTGGGATGTTCACAGTTCGTTCAGCTTACAGAATGATGACGAGAACGAAAAGGAGGCGTGAAGAATGGATAGAAAAGACACCACAAAACTCCAACAGGAATGAAGAGCACTCAAGTTGGAAAAGGCTATGGGGTGTTCGCCTGCCACCAAAAATCAGAAACTTTGCATGGAGGCCTGCAAGAGCATCATTACCAACGGGAGAAATTCGAGCGCATAGGCATATGGCTGATTCGGCGGCAAGTACTTTCTGTGGTGCTTTGAATGATAGTTGGAGGCACTCATTAATGGAGTGCAACATGGCGCGAAGTGTTTGGGCTATCTCGGATCAGGAGTTGTATGCTGAAGTCACAATTGATGAAACACCTAGTGCAAAACTATGGCAATTTGAATTAAGCAAGAGGTTAGCCGGGGAACGTTTTGCAAGAGCACTTGTTATCTTATGTGCTCTATGGTGGGCAAGGAGGCGACCTATACATGAAAACGAACTCCAATCTCCGTTTTCCACGCATGCTTTCATTGATCATTTTCTTGATGAGGTTCGTGAGTTAGAGGAGAGGGCAAAAGCTACAAGGCCGGGTGGTGCAAGATCGAATGGTCACTCTGAAGCAAATGTACACACGAGGAAGTGGAACCCCCCAGAACAAAACTTCCTCAAGATTCAGGTTGATGGAGGGCTCTCCAAAAACAAGCAAAGGGGGGCTTCCTCAACAGTATGCCAGGATCAGCAAGGTCATTATATGGGGGCATCAGCTACAGTTTTTGAAGGAATGGTTAACCCTGAGATCTTGAAGCTACAACAATTTGTGAAGCGTTGTGTTTAGCAGCTGATATCAATGCTAGAAGGGTGTTGATTGTCTCAGATTGTTTGGCAGTAATAAAGAACTTGGAGACTGAACAGGCTTACAAACTATGGCACAATTCTGAAGGAGATTGATATCTTGAAGAGAAGTTTTCAGCGGGTCATATTCGACCACGAACGACGAGGGTATAATAGGGACGCACATGCTTTAGTGAGATTTACATCCTCACTTGTAGTGGGTAGACATTTTTGGTTTCTTTTTCCTTTTTTGGAAGTGGGTAGACATGTTTGGTTGATGGAGCCTCCGGGCTCCACTTGTATCCCTACAACATTTTGTGAGCAATAAAACTCTCTCGTTCCCTCAAACAAAAAAAGGAAAACGCCTAGCTACCCTTAAAGAAAGGAAACGCCTCGCTTAGGGCATGTACAATACATAGCCCCAAGGTGATGCCTCGCATACCATATAGGATCGGATATCAGCTAAAGTAGAT
>NW_021229176.1:0-769 GCF_002162155.2 Triticum dicoccoides | reverse complement strand
TAGTTGGTCGACTTCAGTTGTAGCCTGCTATCCCTGCCCATCGATGTTGTGGTGAAGCTCATTTCGGCTGGCAATGGCATGATGTAGGCCGGGCATCGACCGCCTATGCCAGAGCGTGGAGAACATCGACTCGTCCTACGTGCAGCATAACAAGGACTAGTACAAGCTGCTCCATCGGAAGGTGTTGCGACCGAATGCCCCGGATTTGCTGCTTCTGCATGGTTGCCGCTTGGTTGAATATGTACACCTGCTGTATTGGGCGTCTGGGCCACCACCACCATAGAGCCAAGGCGACATGCCCACAATGCTAGCAGGCGATAGCGACCGAGGTGATGTTCGTGCTTCCGTCTGCCGCGCCCAGGACCTCCTCCACGGCGGCTGCAGGAGGTGGTGCCGTTGATGACAATGGTGGGTATGTGAAGGAGCTCATCACCTACATGGCGAAAGACAGGCTTCAGGTGACCCCATGTCGGCCAACTCCAGCATCACCCTCATCAACAAGTTTAGCATCGACTAGGATAAACATGCATGCTAGGTCATGTAATCCGCATAATTTCTGGGCGTCAAATGCCGTGTGATGTTTCAATAGAAAATATCCAACATTTCAAAAAAGAAAAGAAAAGCAGCAGAGCCACAAAATGAATTTCGGCAGAATGCATGAACCAGCCACGAACACGTATTCCAGAGGTCCATACATGTAATACATAACCTGGAGCTGTAAGTGTGTCCTGGAGAGGTACCACATCATATCTCTTCTTCCTCCGTCTCC
>NW_021229175.1:0-1289 GCF_002162155.2 Triticum dicoccoides | reverse complement strand
AACTCTGCAACATAATACGTTGCAGCCTGTGTAGGTCAGCACATGGAATATGCTGGCAAGATAACACTATAGAGCAATGAACAAATAAGAGCTATCACTACATGCATATTTGGCTGGTGGAGGCTCTATGGTTATCATTGGCATAAAGCTAGTTTTTTCCTACAACAAAGGAATATGTTTTATTTAACTACAAAGTTGGTTGAAAACATTGAGAAGGTAACCCCAACTCAATCCCAATTTAAAATTTTAATAACCCGACAAAATTAATTAAGTAGAGTGATGAGATGAACATAATAATTCAAGTACCAGATACTCAGGATGTCCATAACCGGGGACACAGCTAACCAAGATTTGTTTATACCCACTGCAGAGGTTTGCGCACTTTTCCCCACAAGACTCGATATCATCCGTTGGATTTCTCGCTACATGATGTTTGAGAAACGGATGATCAAGACATAGTCTTTCAGAAGCGTTAGCTCGTTATGACGGGTAGACAGTACCACCTACATCCCCTACATCTGCTACTCTACCACTGTAAGAGGTCACACAACATACTCAACTATGCCAGAGCCCATAATGGCTTGTGGCTACACACGGAAGTTTCCAGCATGAATAACATAATGATCTCGTTGAGCCTGGGTGGCGAACCATATGAAAATCGCACGGATACCCCGGGATCTCCTTGGACAACACTGGATTCCCCAGGTGCCCACAAACCAATCCACCCAGATGTGTATTAAAGTATCCACCTTTAGTTAAACCTTAGTTAACAATAATCTCTCACATCCTTCATGAATTCTCTCAAACCAAACCACGTCTACGAGCATAGCATAGCAGTATAAGCATCACGTAGTGCTGGAAATATGCCCTAGAGGCAATAATAAATTAGTTATTATTATATCATCTTTCATTGTTCATGATAATCGTTTATTATCCATGCTAGAATTGTATTGATAGGAAACTCAGATACATGTGTGGATACATAGACAACAACATGTCCCTAGTAAGCCTCTAGTTGACTAGCTCGTTGAGCAATAGATGGTTACGGTTTCCTAACCATGGACATGGGATGTCGTTGATAACGGGATCACATCATTAGGAGAATGATGTGATGGACAAGACCCAATCCTAAGCCTAGAACAAAGATCGTGTAGTTCGTATGCTAAAGCTTTTCTAATGTCAAGTATCATTTCCTTAGACCATCAGCTTGTGCAACTCCCGGATACCGTAGGAGTGCTTTGGGTGTACCAAACGTCACAACGTAACTGGGTGGCTATAAAGGTACACTA
>NW_021229174.1:0-390 GCF_002162155.2 Triticum dicoccoides | reverse complement strand
ATAAATCACATAGATATATCATTACCTTAGTCAATAGAGCCCTCGAACTGGGTCACAAGATCCTGAGAAAGCTGACCGGAGTTTTCGTAGTTCTCTGAAAGTTTTCATGTCTGGTTCGCTACTACTCACAGTTCTTTCTTGGATTAAATAAACCCCATGAAAGCAGACCATTTCTTGGGGTATACGACTGGAAAGAAGGTTGTAAAATTCATCAAAATCATCTAGAACAAAACAGTATGACATATATTTTGCGTAAGTACTTTAAAAACAAGTATTACCTGTACTAGCCTTTTTTTCTCAACAGGCTCTGGCTTGAACTGAAAAAACAGTATGACATACTCCCTCCATCTCAAAAATTTTGTCTTACATTTGTCTAGACACGGATGTATC
>NW_021229173.1:0-4803 GCF_002162155.2 Triticum dicoccoides | reverse complement strand
TTTTCCAATTATTGATCAAATGATCAAATATACAAAGTTTGTATCTACCAAATCAAAATATATGCCTTATACCGTGACTCCATTTATGCGAGCAAAAACAATTATTAAGATGGTGCAAGGAAGAAAAGATGAATAGAAATTCCAGGGTCTTGCAGAAAAATGCCAATAATGTACGACGACCCGTTATCTTAAATTGTAAGTGCACATAGTATAATCCAAAAACGGTCAATGTATTACTAGAATAATTGTTGTACGTACTACCTAAAAGTGGTTACTAGCCTCAATGGTAACTATATATGTGAAAATTAGCAACGGTGCAGGGGCACCTTGGTGCCCGTTTTCACAAAATATTTTTCTACAACACAAAGAAAACTGATATTTTTTTTTCAAATTCATGTATATTATGTATCTGCGAAATTTCATTTCATTTTATTCACATGTGGCGTACAAAAGAAAAGACAAATATGTATTTTCAAATGGGCTTCATTCTTTGTTATTGGGCCAGAATTTTGTTATTTTTGTACAGCTTACAAATTACATTTTTTTTAGAACGCAGTTTCATGGATTCGTAGTGAATACATACAAGTTTCCACAGAATTATTTTTGAAACTTTTGAATATGTTTAAAAGGAAAATAAAAAATTTGGGCACCAAGCCAAGGTACCCGAGAACTACAAGTTGGCACTCCTATCTATGACGCAAATTGGCCACTACAGTAGTTGTTTGTGAGTGCAGAAGCCATCTTTACACACACTTGCATGTGGCAGGCAACAAGAAATATTTTAAGCCAACCAAGCTTCAGACCAATTCATGAGGAGTTTGACTCCATGATAAAGTATGTTATCTTATGCAAATTGATTAGCATACATGTGATGTACCAGCTGCCTCCTTTCTTTAATGGCTTGTAATTGGAGCATCTTCTTCCTCCCGCATCGGCATTTCCTCCAATGATCCAGATCTGAAAAGAAGAAGCAAAGTCATAGTCGGGAGAGCGAGAGAGGTGGTGGAGGCGGCGGTCAGGACCGTCATGGATGGGGTGGAGGAGGTGCGGGGTAAGCAAGCTAGCTAGGATGTGCCGCTGTCGGTTGGTCTGCTTCGTGTGCTCCGGCGTCCAGGCGTGAAGCTCCGGCGTCCACTAGGGGTGGTGGTGGGGTGCTGCGTGGAGGAGATAGATGGATGTAGTCCGGCTCACGGGGCATCACCGTCCATCACGTACGCCCTCCTCGTCAGCGCCAAGACTTCTCGCTGGGAACCTCGCGCCGGAGTAGTCGTGGTCGTGGACCAGGTACGTACGCCGGCATGCATCCCTTGACCTTACTGCAGCCGCACGGCGTCATCTTGTCTTGTTCACCTGCAAAACATGCCGTCCTCATCGTGCTTCGCCATGCATCTTTGGGGGAGTGGCTTTAATTTGTCTGGATCTATTACTGGCTTGGTTCTTATAGGAAAGGAGGAGAAGTTCAATGGCTCGGTGTCATCAGAATGAAAAGTCTGTCAATATGAAAGGATGATGGTGTCTTCTGCGCCTGGAATGCAAATTAAGTCTGTCAATATGCTTGCTTGCTTTGATTGCATTGCTTGGCCAATGTGGTTTTCGGGGATTAATTTTTGTGAACGCCATCCTGTCCATCAACCAACCAAATCAGAAAGAGGTTTCTAACGGTTTGTAGCGGCGGATCTTCAGCCAATCATGTTGCGCCAAGTCATCGAGTATCCAAACCCCATGCGTATTCCATCATTTTACTGGGTTTTTTGGCCTTGGTATTTCTTGAATATTGCAAATTCATCTAAAATGTATTCACGGTTATTAGTCTTGTTTTAAAGATCTTGTAGTCAGGAATTCAAATATATAAATTAAAAACATTTAAAATTAGAGTTTTATTGAAAATATATCAATGAATTAATATCTCATAAGAAAATATAATTTAGCTTTTCTATGGGTGAAGTGGTCTGGGATTATGCATTCATAATTAGGCAGAAAGCTAGCGATGACATGATGAGAAAGTAGTACGCATTCATACTTCTTTAATTGGATAGAAAAATGAACTCAATCCAGCGCCTTTTACTAATTAAAAAGGTTATGGATATCCAGTCAATTCATGCTGCAACGATGCTCGTATGGATCATGCATGTGTAAATTCAACTCACAAGCTAATGCAAAAATAGCACACACACCCACAAAATTACGATTTCATTTGAAACATGTGACCGCCTACAGCAGTGTGCCCATGGGTACGTAGTACTATAACAACATCAAAATATATGGACTATGCATATGCATAAACCTCTATTTATGGGCACATATCTTACTCCACAAATGACAACAGTCAACAATTTATGCCATGGGGACATGGTACACTCTACAATTGACAAGGATAAACAAAAATATTGGTAGTTCTCTCATGTCTCTGCTAAATAACAAGCTTAATGAGTTACTAGGCGGCGCTGGAGTTCCAACCATCATCGGGAATGAACTGATTCCAGTAGACATCGCCACGAAGGAACTCCATCCAGGATTTGTCCTTGCCCGCATCATCTTTTTCCATGCCAACAGTCAAGGGCTGCATCGCTCCCCTATCAATGTAGGCGCCGCCAGCCACGTAGTTCATGCCTCCCTTTTTCGTGATGTCGCCACCAGTCACAAACTGCTCCCCTCCCTTGCCCTTGTCGTCACCACCACTGCGGAGTTGCACACCTCCATTGTCCGCGACAGCATAATCGGACATGGGCTCAACTTGTATGGGATCCTTCTCTGTGCTGACCCCATCAAGCAAGAAATGCATCAGATCATTGTTCACAATTGAACTGTTGTCCGTCTTGATGCCTTCAAGCGTGAACTTCAAGGACGTGCCTGAGTTGACGCCGTCAAACACATACTCCATCAGATCAGGGTTCATGTCGACGCCGCTAGGCAGAAAGTGCATGGGATCCTCATCTGCATCCGCACCACCGGACACATCCGTCGACGGGGTCACAGTGTTCTTGTTGAAGACCCGACACGAGGCGTATGTGTCCTGATCAGATCAGCCATTCATGTGTACGTTAGGTGTGGAGCTCAATTACAACTTTATCAAGAAAAGAAAGAAAGAAAAATACCTGGTTGCAGTGGCCGTGGAGGCGGTACTCGTGCATGACCCAGTAGGTGCGTGTACCCTTAGGAGCACGGCCAGCGTGGAACACGAGCGTCTTCTTCATGCCGATGATGGTGCCGTTGTGCATGATGGGATGGTCCTTTCCGGTGGACTTCCAGAATCCGTTCTCTGTTGCCCGTTTCATGCGAAGCCCAGTTGGGTACTTTCGGCCCCTTGGAGCAAAAAAGTACGACTCCACTTTGGCCCCGGGGTCGGCTGTGCTCGGCGAGAACGACTTGTCTGCACGCAGGCGCAAACACATGGAATATGTATCAAGTCAATTGACATATACTACAACTTGAATGGGAAAGAAGAATCAACTTAAACCGGCACCTATTACGAAAAACAAGACGGATATCTAGTCAATTGATACTGCAACCATCTTTTGTACGGGTCATGCATGTGTAAATTCTGCTGATAAGTGAATGCGAATATGGTGCGCACACACAAAATACGGTTTGATTTGAAACATGTAACTTGGGATTGTACTCTGTGCTTGGTAGCATTTGTTTTTTCCTATTTCTTTTATTCTTTCTTTGGATGTGTTTGTGTTGAGACCCTAGCAGACAATTTTATTTCTTTGGTGCATTTACATTTGTTGTATGCATGTGAAAGTTTTTTACTTTCACATTGCGCGCCAAACTGCCCAAGAAAGTGCGCGCGCTTGCCCACCAGCAAAATGCCACGTGGCATACGTACTCCTCCACGACCGCTGCACTCCATTGCGGTCCACCACCCGTCGGTCGCCCTCGAGCAGCTCCATGCTCCGACCACACACGCATTGAAGCTCCACGGCAAGCTCGCCGGCGCGCATATGAACATTGTGCCATTTCATCTCCTCGCATGTGGATCATTGCCTTCTTTCTTGGATCGCCACCGGCCATCTTCCTCGACTCCGATGCCGTCCTGCGCTCCCGTTCACCCAACGACCCGTTTACTCCTCTAAATTAGGGGATCGGTTAGAGATGCTCTAAGAAGCTAGAACAGAGTTCGCGCTCAAGGCGAGATCGGATTTTCGACTTCTCTGCCTTCCCTGCATGGTTTGAAAAACCGGACCCGTGATCGAACCGGCTAGGTCATCGATTTAGGTTTAACATGTCAGATCGTCGGCTCAACAATGTCTGGTTTTCTAATACTACTTCAAATAAAGCATTTTAACAGTAGATACTCCAATCAATAGATAAAAATATGTCAAAATACATGGGAAAGTGATCAGCATTAGCATTTTATAAGCCCCGGCTGTTGCATATTTCCTTGGTCCCCGAGCAAGGCACTCCCACGAGTATGTCGGAGGTTGGGCCGGCTGTGGTAGGTCAGTAGTTATAGAACCCAAATCATCTAAACATTTTGAATATGACTTTATTAATGATACTTTCTTTATTCAAAACATATACTATTATTTTTTTCCATTTTTGATGAAAATCTACAAACTTTGTATTTTGAATATGAAAATATGACTTATATTGATAGTGTGATGGCAATAAATTATGATCGGGAATTTTTGATGTGATTTTTGTGGAGTCAGAGGTTTAGGGAAAGGGCTAGGTGGGTATTAACTGTCCAAATTCGAATTTGAGGGAATGTTTAGAGATTATATTTTTCCTCCATGAGCTGATAGGGCTCTCTGGATCAGCGCGGGAGTTTTTCTCTCAACAACCCTGCTTCGGTACCCC
>NW_021229172.1:0-2305 GCF_002162155.2 Triticum dicoccoides | reverse complement strand
GGGAAAACATTCTTTTGCAGGACCCCTCCCTCTTCTCGGACAAGCTCGCCAACCCTAGATGACCCTGAAGAACAGTTCGATTGAGACGGAAGAACAGCACGATCTCTTGACACTGCCCCGGAGAAATCAGGAATCAAACTGTTGGTAGATCTAAAGGTATGGAAAATAATAACAGTTAGAACTAAGTGGAGGAACCAAATTTGCTTAAGATTACAACCAAAATCAACCTTAGTTGCCCATCCATGTCGACGAACTCCATAGCGCAAGGATGCAAAATCGCAGATCTGGAACGATGAGAGAAGACTTGGGAGCTTTAGCCTGGGTGGTCAACTATCACGTCCTGACTGGCTAATGTTGGCTCGTCATTATGGCTGGCCCTACAGACAACTTGTTGCACTCCACATGCTCGGGCACAACTTTGTGTGCGTACCCCCCCATGGTCATGCAAAGTGGACCTGTTCTGAAATCGCCGAAGCAGAAAGATTTCTAGAACATGTGCTATAGTATTCTGTGAAGTAGCACTCGATATACTGGACCGTAACCGAAGTCAATAGCTACCGCAAGGAAGTAGTATATGTTCCACGTATTGATTTATATTACAGGCTGTAGTTCCTTTGGCCCATCACGACGCATGCATCTGACGACGTGGATTAAGTGCGCCAATGCCGCCGTGCACTGAAAGTGCGCTCCGAATGTGAGCACGCTATAAGACATGCATGACAGTCTAAATTGGTTGGCCAGGTGGGTGCACAGGCTAGAATTGGGCAGATGCGGCTTGACGACCCGTCTCCAACCGTCGAAAATAGAAAAATAGCGGACTAAATTTATGTCCGTTTAGATCGGCGCGTTGGAGTTGGCCTTTGGCATGAATGAGTCGACTTACTATGATTTAAGGAGCCATGCAAAGCGAGCAGACATTTCTGATCGTCTGCGATTTAAAATCCGGCAAAATACCAAAGTAGAGTATTACAAGTTCGTAATCTCACCTTATTAAAACAGTTCATATATATATATATATATATATATATATATATATATATATATATATAGAAAATGAGTACATGTAGTATTCATCGTGGTGTCAAACTCTGTATGCCCGAAAAGAAATGACTCTTTATGCCGGCCGTGGTCTCTTATTTGGCCACGTCGTGCTTGTTGTCGTCCTCCTTTCCGTAGGCGGAGACAGGGAAGGTCCTTCCCAGTCCGGTGGGCGTCTTGAAACTGATCTTTGAGTGGTTGTTCTTGTCGATGTACATGTCGCAGACGGTGACCCAGATGAGGAGCTCCTTGCTCTTAACCCCCGTAATGCGCTTCATCTTGCGGTCTTCGACAAAGGCCGTCACCTCGGTGGCATACGAGACCAGCCTGCCGATCTGCTTGAAGGTGTGTGTGAGCGCCTTCTTCTGGCGCAGCCACACGAAGCCCGTGGAGCGGTTGTAGCCGACCTCCTCGATGTCCGCCAGCGGCAGCAGACCCAGCGGCATGTTGGTCTCGGCCAGCAGCTCCACCGCCTTGTCGGCGCACAGTGCCGCGCCGTGGTACACCTCCGCGCCATTTCTGTTCACCTCGATCACCTGTGACGCCATCGTGATGGAATAAGTTTAAACTCTCGAAGCAAACTCTGGCTCAACTCTGACGCTCGGGAGATGCAGGGGACTTTTGGTCTTGGAGGCTTATTGATTGATGTGGTGGGATACTGGGATTGGGGCGGGGAGGGGCTGATTTATAGGCATTGACACGAACTATCTAAGAAATTCTAGTATTGATGTTCACTGGAATGCTTACCTCTGGAGCAAGCGGGTTAGAAAGCAAAGGTCTGAACTTGAGGCATGACACTCCAGCGACCTGTGTCAACGTCGTGTCGTATATGGGGAGCGATCGGGCGGATGGAATAGCGTTGCTGGTAGTTGAATTAATACTCCTGCGAGTGATGCTAGCACGCGTCTGATGAGACACTTGTTGGTCCAGTGCAACCACCCTAGTTAATATACGATTTTCCTTGACCAGGGTGATGCATGGATGCTGCTGGTACTAATAGATCCGTAGCAGCGTTCATTTGAGCAACAGTTTGTTGGGGAAGAACCTTTGGTTTCTGGGTGTATATACACACCATATGAGGAAAAATAATAATACAAAAAATAAAAGTAAAAGAATAAGATTTTTACTATAATTTCTTTCGCACTAGTATGTAAATTTGCACGATTAAAAAATCAGCATTGACAGGGCAAAAATAATATTGGATGAAATTTTTCTTTTTTTCTAAAAGAAGTCAATGGGTTATTTTTCTTTTTGTGGAACTTCTTTT
>NW_021229171.1:0-821 GCF_002162155.2 Triticum dicoccoides | reverse complement strand
AGAAGCAATGGTGGGCCCAAATTCCGACAAATGGTTAGAAGCCATAAAATCCGAGATAGGATCCATGTATGGAAACAAAGTGTTGACTTTGGCAGAACAACTCGATGGTCATAAGGCTGTTGAGTGCAGATGGATTTTTGAAAGGAAGACAGACAATGATGGTAAGTGTCACCATTGAGAAAGCTCGACTTGTCGTTAAGATGTTTTCCGACAAGTTCAAGGAGTTGAGTGCGGTGAGACTTTCTCACTCGTAGCGATGCTAAGAGTCTGTTGGAATTATATTAGCAATTACTGCATTATTTATGAAATCTTGCATATAGGATGTCAAAACATTGTTTCCTCGACGATTCTTGAGGAAAGGTTGTATGTGATACAACCGGAAGGTTTTGTCTATCCTGAAATATGCTAATAAGTATGCAAAGCTCCAGCAATCCTTGTGAGGACTGGAGTGAAGCATCTCGGAGTTGGAATGTATGCTTTGATGATGATCAAAGATTTTGGGTGTATACAAAGTTTATGAGAAACTTGTATTTCCAAAGAAGTGAGTGGGAGCACTATAGAATTTCTGATGAGTATATGTTGTTGACATATTAATGATCAGAAATGACGTAGAATTTCTGGAAAGCATATAGGGTTATTTGGAAAGTGTTTTCAATGGAAAAGCCTGGATTAAGCTACTTGAACATTGAGCATCAAGATCTATAAAGATAGATCAAAACGCTTAATAGTACTTTCAAACGAGCACATACCTTGACATGATCTTGAAGGTGTTCAAGATGGATCAGTCAAAGAAGGAGTTCTTGCCTGAGTTGTAAGGTATG
>NW_021229170.1:0-1499 GCF_002162155.2 Triticum dicoccoides | reverse complement strand
CGTGATCTTCGGTAACAGGACGACATGGAGTTGTACCTTGACCTTATGACAACTAGAACCGGATACTTAATAAAACACACCCTTCCAAGTTCCACAGACAACCCGGTGATCGCTTTTCCACAGGGCGACAAGGGGAGGATCGCCGGGTAGGATTATGCTATGCTATGCTACTTGGAGATGCTACTTGGAGGACTTCAGTCTACTCTCTTCTACATGCTGCAAGACGGAGGCTGCCAGAAGCGTAGTCTTCGACAGGATTAGCTATCCCCCTTTTATTCTGGCATTGTGCAGTTCAATCCACCGATATGGCCCTTTACACATATAACCATGCATATGTAGTGTAGCTCCTTGCTTGCGAGTACTTTGGATGAGTACTCACGGTTGCTTTTCTCCCTCTTTTCCCCTTTCCCTTCTACCTGGTTGTTGCAACCAGATGCTGGAGCCCAGGAGCCAGACGCCACCGTCGACGACAACTCCTACTACACCGGAGGTGCCTACTACTACATGCAGCCCGCTGACGACGACCAGGAGTAGTTAGGAGGATCCCAGGCAGGAGGCCTGCGCCTCTTTCGATCTGTATCCCAGTTTGTGCTAGCCTTCTTAAGGCAAACTTGTTTAACTTATGTCTGTACTCAGATATTGTTGCTTCCGCTAACTCGTCTATGATCGATCACTTGTATTCGAGCCCTCGTATTATGATGCTTGTATGACTTATTTATGTTTTAGAGTTGTGTTGTGATATCTTCCCGTGAGTCCCTGATCTTGATCGTACACATTTGCGTGCATGATTAGTGTACGATTGAATCGGGGGCGTCACAAGAAGAAAATCCTTTTGCTGCTTCAACAGAGCAGATGGATGAAGAAATTGAAGTGGACACTATCACTTTAACTCCTCTGGTATCATCGCCAATGCCTCAGTTCACAGCTGAAGAGGCAGGCGTTTAAGAAATGGAATAAGACGAAGATGTGGACATTGGGAGCACCACACCTGTGATGAACGATGACTTTTGGGACAGTCAGCACCCCAACTCTCCCCTGTTCACGCCACTGCAACAAATCCCTCAGTCCCCAGTAACTACTAAAGTTCAGATGGGCTCTGATGAAATTCACACTGCGCCTTCCATTCCTGAAGAAATTCCAGCCAATATGTTGATGACCAAACTGCTGAAGAAATGGAGACCCAAGCTTCTACTGAAGCAGAAGCTGAAATTCCTCAGCCTGCGGCTCCATAGATTGAGATTCCTAAGGTTGTGCTGCAATTGACTGATACTCCTCAGCCGAAGCCTAAGAATCAATTCTCGAAGACGCCAAAATTCTAGGCTGATGACTTCTTCCATGAGCATGTGTTCTTCACCGACTACAACCCTTATGATGCTGCTCGTCTTAGAAGGAAGCGTTTCTAGATTGCCAGCCAAACCAACTTCTATTCTTCACTGCTTTTCAATAAGGACAAAGTCTTCGACCATGAGCACATTCCTCATGTGGATATGGAATCGTTG
>NW_021229169.1:0-2369 GCF_002162155.2 Triticum dicoccoides | reverse complement strand
TTTTTTTTTTGAGCAAACCACGGGTAGCTTTATCTTTTGAGACAACGTCGGGTAGCTGGACGGGATGCTGATTGTTTTTAATGGGCTTACAACGTCCAACACTAACGCAACCCACGTAGAAACATTGCTCCAATAGCCCAGTGGAGAAAAACGCGGACGCGTACACCGCAACTAAGGACATGTACAATGATTGATAAGATAGTCTTATCTTAAGTTTTGCGTGTAATCTAGAGATGACAAAAAAAATAAGTCTACAATGGTCATCTCTTAGCCTTATCTTCAATAACTAGCAATTCCTAAAAACGTGGTGAGACATATTGTGCTAAGAGATCATCTCTTGTCTTCTCTTAAATAAGAGAAGACAAGCCTTTTTTTATGAGTTCTCTCTCCTCCACCTCATCATTTATCCTACGTGGCACTCCTAAGATAGAACCATTGTACATGCCAAACCAAAACAAATCGAGTAGGAGGCGGCAGGCAGCGATCGGGACGACGCGAAATGAACGAAGCGGTATTTTCACTTAGCGGTGGCAACTCTTGGTAATTTCGTCGACTTTTGATCAGACGGCTAGACATTGTTGGACCATAGTACATCAACGGCTATAACAATTCAGATGATGTGGCTTCATGAGAAGGCAAGAAAATCAGCTAGTGGGGTGTCCCTATTTAGATATAGAAGATGTCATGAGCAGGACACTGCATGCAGTGCGTGAAACGGCAGAAAAAATCGACATCTCGGTGTTGTCTATCCTTTTGGTGTTGTCTAATACTACCTCTGTTCGGGTTTATTAGGGCTCTTTGTATATTGGGTCCAAGTTTGACCATGCATTTAACTACAACGACGTATCACTATATTCGGAATACATGCCTACATTACATTGATGAATTGGAGCTTATTCTGTGTCACCCTATGTTGTGACTGTTACATGATCAACCGCATCCGACATAATTATCCATCACTGATCCAATGCCTACGAGCTTTTCACATATTTTGCTTTGCTTATTTACTTTTCCGTTGCTACTGTTACAATCACTAAAAAACCCAAAAACATTACTTTTTCTATCATTACCATTACTTCCATATTACTTTGCTACTAAATACTTTGCTGCAGATACTAAGTTATCCAGGTGTCGTTGAATTGACAACTCAACTGCTAATACTTGAGAATATTCTTTGGCTTTCCTTGTGTCGAATCAATAAATTTGGGTTGAATACTCTACCCTCGAAAACTGTTGCGATCCCCTATACTTGTGGGTTATCAGAGCGCGGGTGGACGGAGGGTTTATATGGACGATCTTTAGTACCGGTCCATGGCACGAACTGGTACTATAGGTGCTGGAGGGGCCCCAGACTGACAATATCCTGCCACCACTCTCTTTAGTACCGGCTCATGGCACGAACCGGTGCTAAAAGTTTAGCACGAACCGGTACTAATGAGAGCGGCCCACCTAGCCGTTGGAACCGGCACTAATGGTCACATTAGTGCCGGCTCATATTCAAACCGGGACTAATGAGCTGAACATTTGACCCTTTTTCTACTAGTGTTGTGCGGCCCTGTTGCGTCCGGCCAGACACCTGAAACACAGTCATAGTCGCCTGAACCGGCTGGATAGTGACTGGCCAAGTAAGGCTCGGCCAGTGGCCTGGGCGCTCACTTTTTTTTTCTTTTTTAAACTTATGGCGCACACTTTTCTCAAACGCCCCCTTCACCGAGAGATACTCTCGGAAGTCTGTAATTTTCCGAGTGTGGCTCTCGGAAATGCTTGCCATTCCTTCTGCTGTTAAGCTGTTTCTTTTCTGATCCATGCAGATGAAAACAGCTACAGTGCAATTTGGAGTAGTCCACATATATAGGCATAATTTGATCATATATAGGCATGACTAGCACATATATAGGCATAATTTGATCATATATAGGCATAAGTAGCACACACAAGTTCACAAATTCATACACAACACACACAAGTTCACAAATTCATACATATATGTGGAGTAGCAAAGCATGTGCACTTCACATAGAAGTTCTAGCAAAACACGTGCACATCACATAGAAGTTCACAAGTTCATAGATCATCTTGAGGAGTAGGAGGGGCCATCAGGTTACGATTCCTGAGGAGGAGGACGGGCACCACTTCCACTGCTTCGAGATTGCATAAGAGCCTATAAGAGTAGAGTCACGTGAGGGTGGTTCGTCACTATATAATATATGTTCTACTCTAGTTTATAGAAATTTCTACCTGTAATTGATCCTTGAGAAGCTTCAACCTTCCGTTCATGTCAGCTTGTTCCTTCTTTCTGTTCTCCTGCTCAGCCAGCCACCTTTGCTCCTCTTCAGCAACCCGCTGCTCAATGATATCCTGTAATATGG
>NW_021229168.1:0-1652 GCF_002162155.2 Triticum dicoccoides | reverse complement strand
AAGACTGCACTCGTGTCCGGATGGGACTCTCCTTGGCGTGGAAGGCAAGCTTGGCGACTAGATATGTAGATTCCTTTCTTTGTAACCGACCTTGTGTAACCCTAGATCCTCCCGGTGTCTATATAAACCGGAGGACTTAGTCCAGAGGGGAGACTCATTATCATAACCATACAAGCTAGGCCTTTAGGGTTTAGCCATTATGATCTCGTGGTAGATCAACTCTTGTAATACTTATATTCATCAAGATCAATCAAGTAGGACATAGGGTATTACCTCCATAGAGAGGGCCCGAACCTGGGTAAACATTGTGTCCCCTGTCTCCTGTTACCATCGACCTTGGACGCACAGTTCGGGCCCCCCTACTGAGATCCGCCGGTTTTGACACCGACACCCGTAATAACAATAAGTAGCCAACCTCTCCCAGTATTTCTGAAGGTTTCCAACTTAGGCAAGTTCCAAACATCCGACAAACTACGCCACAACATAACTTAAAATGAACATTTGACAAAAGGGTGATTATTATTCTCTGCTTCTACTCCACATACCGGGCATTGATCTGAAAGTTGTAGGCTCCTCTTATGCTTGTTACGCCAAGTAGGGAGAGAATCATCGCACAACCTCCATGCAAAAAATTTAACAATGGGTGGCACATAGCTCTTCCATATGTTGTTCCATATTTCCCTACATCCGTCAGGAGCAAAACTACTACTAGCTATGATCGAGCTCCAGCATTCCTCCATAGACATTATGTAAGCACTCTCATGAGAGAAAGAGCCTCTTTTTTTAGGCGCCCAAGCTAGAAAATCATCCAAACGAACAAACGGTTGAAGATTTCGAATTTTAGAGATATCCATCTGCATGAAGTCCTGGTGCAGTACGTCCAGCTTCCAATTACCAAAGTGGTCTATGAGCTCTGAGACAAGCCCCAACATGCATCTACGCTTCGTTGATACAAGCTTATATGAGAGTGGTCTCTAGATCCAGGAATCTCTCCAAATACGGATAATTTGTCCATTACCCACCCTCCAAACTAATCCTTGTTTACAATAGATCCAAACCATAAGAGGTAGCTTGCCAAGATGATGAAGCATTGCCACCAAAAATAGTATCCTCAAGACAACAATTAGGGTAATATTTGGCTTTTAAAACCTGTGCGCACAAGCTATCCGGCCTCATAAGAAGTCTCCAAGCCTGATGAGCCAGCAAAGCTTGATTGAAAGCGTGAAACTCCCGGAAGCCCAAACCCTCATGTAGCTTTGGTTTCTTAAGATTTTCCCAAGATTGCCAATGTGTTTTCCATTTACCTTCAACAACACCCCAATAATAATTCTTAACCATTTTGTTAGTTCATGACATATGGAGAAAGGAAGTTTAAAAAAACCTTATAATGTAAGTCAGGAAAGTCTGCGCAACCGACTTAATAAGTACCTCCCTTGCTGGTTGAGATAGCAGACCATCATCCCATAAGAGCATTCACTTTGCTAATCTTGCTAATAATTTATCACGTGACATACATCTATCTGGGGTAGGCAAACCGAGCTATTTCTCCTTGAAAGCTTCAGAAGTAACATCCAAAACAGACCTGACATCAATCCGAACAACATTAGGATAAGATTACCAAAGAATATAGAGCATTTCGAAGGATTTATGAA
>NW_021229167.1:0-3334 GCF_002162155.2 Triticum dicoccoides | reverse complement strand
GACGGAGCCCTATTTAAAGTGAATGCGGCAGTCTCTAAAGCATAGCCCCAAAATGATAGCGGTAAATCGGTAAGAGACATCATAGATCGCACCATATCTAATAGAGTGCGATTACGACGTTCGGACACACCATTACGCTATGGTGTTCCAGGCGGCGTCAGTTGTGAAACTATTCCACATTTTCTTAAGTGTGTGCCAAACTCATGACTCAAGTATTCTCCTCCACGATCTGATCGCAAGAACTTGATTTTCTTGTCACGTTGATTCTCAACCTCACTCTGAAATTCCTTGAACTTTTCAAAGGCCTCAGACTTGTGTTTCATTAAATAGACATACCCATATCTACTCAAGTCATCAGTGAGGGTGAGAACATAACGATAGCCACCGCGAGCCTCAACACTCATTGGACCACACACATCAGTATGTATGATTTCCAATAAGTTGGTTGCTCGCTCCATTGTTCCTGAGAATGGAGTCTTGGTCATTTTACCCGTGAGGCATGGTTCGCACGTGTCAAATGATTCGTAATCAAGAGACTCCAAAAGTCCATCTGCATGGAGCTTCTTCATGCGTTTGACACCTATGTGACCAAGGCGGCAGTGCCACAATTTGTGGGACTATCATTATCAACCTTATATCTTTTGGTATTCACACTATGAATATGTGTAGCATTACGCTTGAGATTCATTAAGAATAAACCATTCACCATCGGAGCATGACCATAAAACATATCTCTCATATAAATAGAACAACCATTATTCTCAGATTTAAATGAGTAGCCATCTCGAATTAAACGAGATCCTGATACAATGTTCATGCTCAAAGCTGGCACTAAATAACAATTATTGAGGTTTAAAACTAATCCCGTAGGTAAATGTAGAGGTAGCGTGCCGACGGCGATCACATCGACCTTGGAACCATTCCCGACGCGCATCGTCACCTCGTCCTTCGCCAGTCTCCGCTTATTCCGCAGCTCCTGCTTTGAGTTACAAATGTGAGAAACCGCACCGGTATCAAATACCCAGGAGTTACTACGAGTACTGGTAAGGTACACATCAATTACATGTATATCACAATATACCTTTCGTGATGCCGGCCTTCTTGTCCGCTAAGTATTTGGGGTAGTTCCGCTTCCAGTGACCACTTCCCTTGCAATAAAAACACTCAGTCTTGGGCTTGGGTCCATTCTTTGGCTTCTTCCCGGCAGCTTGCTTGCCGGGCGCGGCAACTCCCTTGCCGTCCTTCTTGAAGTTCTTATTACCCTTGCCTTTCTTGAACTTAGTGGTTTTATTCACCATCAACACTTGATGTTCCTTTTTGACTTCTACCTCTGCTGATTTCAGCATTGCAAATACTTCAGGAATGGTCTTTTCCATCCCCTGCATATTGAAGTTCATCACGAAGCTCTTGTAGC
This sequence comes from Triticum dicoccoides, assembly GCF_002162155.2. Classification (NCBI taxonomy): domain Eukaryota; kingdom Viridiplantae; phylum Streptophyta; class Magnoliopsida; order Poales; family Poaceae; genus Triticum; species Triticum dicoccoides. Next base: position 1,920 of record NW_021229167.1, on the reverse strand, counting down.
TCGGTGGAAGCGACTGAAGGATTCTGTCAATGACCGCGTCATCCGGGAGATTAACTCCCAGCTGAGTCAAGTGGTTATGTAACCCAGACATAGTGAGTATGTGCTCACTGGCAGAATTGTTTTCCTCCATCTTACAGCTAAAGAACTTGTCGGAGACTTCATATCTCTCGACCCGGGCATGAGCTTGAAAAACCATTTTCAGCTCTTCGAACATCTTATATGCTTCGTGTCTCTCAAAATGCTTCTGGAGCCCCGGCTCTAAGCTGTAAAGCATGCCGCACTGAACGAGGGAGTAATCATCGGTACGTGTCTGCCAAGCGTTCATAACATCTTGTTCTGCAGGGAGAGCAGGTGCTTCACCTAGCGGTGCTTGTAGGACATAATCTTTCTTGGCAGCTATGAGGATGATCCTCAGGTTCCGGACCCAGTCCGTATAATTGCTGCCATCGTCTTTCAACTTGGTTTTCTCTAGGAACACATTAAAGTTGAGGACAATGTTGGCCATTTGATCTACAAGACATATTGTAAATATTTTAGACTAAGTTCATAATAATTAAGTTTATCTATTTAATGAACTCCCAAACAGATAGACATCCCTCCAGTCATCTAAGTATAACATGATCCGAGTTAACTAGGTCGTGTCCGATCATCACGTGAGACGGACTAGTCAACATCGGTGAACATCTTCATGTTGATCGTATCTTCTATACGACTCATGCTCGACCTTTCGGTCTTCTGTGTTCCGAGGCCATGTCTGTACATGCTAGGCTCATCAAGTCAACCTAAGTATTTGCATGTGTAAATCTATCTTACACCCGTTGTATGTGAATGTTGGAATCTATCACACCCGATCATCACGTGGTGCTTCGAAACAACAAACTGTCGCAATGGCGACAGTTAGGGGGAATACTTTCTTGAAATTATTATGAGGGATCATCTTATTTACTACCGTCGTTCTTAGTAAACAGCATGCAAAAACATGATAAACATCACATGCAATCAAATAATAATAGTGACATGATATGGCCAATATCACATAGCTCCTTTGATCTCCATCTTGGGGCTCCATGATCATCTTGTCACCGGCATATGACACCATGATCTCCATCATCATGATCTCCATCATCATGATCTCCATCATCATGATCTCCATCATCATGATCTCCATCATCGTGTCTCCATGAAGTTGCTTTAAACTCGCCAACTATTACTTCTACTACTATGGCTAACACGTTTAGCAATAAAGTAAAGTAATTTACATGGTGTTTCTCAATGACACGCAGGTCATACAAAAAATAAAGACAACTCCTATGGCTCCTGCCGGTTGTCATACTCATCGACATGCAAGTCGTGATCCCTATTACAATAGCATGAACATCTCATACATCACATATATATCATTCATCATTCATAACAACTTTGGCCATATCACATCACAAAACACTTGCTGCAAAAACAAGTTAGACGTCCTCTAATTGTTGTTGCAAGTTTTACGTGGCTGCAATAGGGTTCTAGCAAGAATGTTTTCTTACCTACATGAAAGCCACAACGTGATTTGTCAACTTCTATTTATCCTTCATAAGGACCCTTTTCATCGAATCCGCTCCAACTAAAGTGGGAGAGACAGACACCCGCCAGCCACCTTATGCAACTAGTGCATGTCAGTCGGTGGAACCGGTCTCATGTAAGCGTACGTGTAAGGTTGGTCCGGGGCGCTTCATCCCACAATACTGCTAAAGCAAAATAAAACTAGTAGCGGCAAGAAAGTTGACAACATCTATGCCCACAACAAATTGTGTTCTACTCGTGCAAAGAGAACTACGCATAGACCTAGCTCATGATGCCACTGTTGGGGAACGTTGCAGAAAACAAAACATTTCCTACGGTTTCACCAAGATCCATCTATGAGTTCATCTAGCA
>NW_021229166.1:0-3328 GCF_002162155.2 Triticum dicoccoides | reverse complement strand
ACGCTGTCAGGACCCCGACTCAATGTCACATCGATCTAGCCGGTAACACCTCATATCACTTTGCGGCCTCACGCACGGTATCCCCACGGGTGTCGCCTTACCTTTGCCCGGGACCGTTTGCGCATTTTGGCTCACGTATATGATAGTGTCGCTAGCATCCATATGATAAAGAGCCCGGGCTGACATGGCTAGTCATAAACCCAAAGTGGCACAGACTTACAGGGACAGGCATCCATGACCCAGCATCGAACGTGTCGGTCATCAGCAAGTGGGTCCGGGCTGTAGCACTGGGCTAGCAGGACTCCGGTACTCAATGCGTGACATTTCCCCGAAGGGACAGACACAGGAACGAAGAAGGACACATGCCGGCCAGCCTAAGTGTTCCAGAGCAGTAGCAAGCTACCGTGGCTCAGCGGTAACACTAGGAGACGTTTCCCGGTAAGAGAGGCTACTAAAGATAAACAACTAGGTAGTCAGATCCCACACATACCAAGCATTTCAATAACATACACACAATATGCTCGATATGTGCAATACAACATGGCATCACAAAATGACTCTATGACTCAAGTAGTCTATTCAATAGGCTCCGAGGAGCGAGATATTACAACAGGGGTCTCATGACCCAACACTCAGAGCATACAAGTCAAAGCACAAGCGGAAGCTATCATGTCTGGGTACAGACATCTATAAATGAAAAAGGCTGAGAAGCCTGACTATCTATCAGATCCTGCCGAGGGCACAAGATCATAGCTGAGGTATCAAGCTAAACGTCGAAGTCCACGTGGAACTACTAGTGAGACTGAAGTCTCTCTGCAAAAACATAAAATAGGCAAACGTGAGTACAAATGTACCCAGCAAGACTTACATCAGAACTATCTACATATGCATCGTTATCAACAAAGGGGATGGTGGGGTTTAACTGCAGCAAGCCAGCTTTGACTCGGTGGCTATCCTAAACTACGACTGCAAGCGACTCTTTTGAGGTGGCGCACACGAGTCCACATATTCACCATATCAATACACCACTATGGATCCGCTCTCGTCTCCCTACGAGAACGCCTTCCATAGCACTCACGCTTATCTTGCGTATTTTAGAGTATCCACTTTCACTTGTCTATGAACTGATATAAGCAACCCAGAAGTCCTTTTCCGCGGACACGGCTATTCGAATAGATGATGTTAACCCTGCAGGGGTGTACTTCTTCACACACGCTCTCACCACTTACCGCCGTTTACACGACATGTACTCGGCAACCTTCAAGCGGAAGCCCAACGTGGGTGTCGGCCACGGCCTACCTAAACACTCGAGTCTCTAGTCCAGGTTTATCGCCTATTCGGGTTCCATCCATGAGGAGATCCGGCCGGAGTTTCGCTCACAGCCCCAAACGATGTGAACAGGGTTCCCGAGACACCAAACGGGCGCCCGGTACACCGTGCCACGTGCCTACCGCATCACAGCCCACCCCTACGGTCAGCGTTGCGCACGGCCTCCAGCATACTACAAACACCAGAAACTACTTGCAACTCCTGGACAGAGGACAAGGGTGATCAAGAAGCCGAGAGGGTCCATTGGTTTCGGGCCCAATGCGTGGTAGTAGCTGAATCATGGATCACAAACACAGAACTCAGTTCCTAAGGACGGCTGCAATGAGACAACCCACCATGTACTCCTACATGGCCTCTCACCGCTACCTTTACCAAATCGTGTTCACACACTTAGCTCACACACAGTAGGACATGTTCACACGCCTCTGATTCATCCCCGATGAATCAGACCTGACTCAACTCTAAGCAGTAGCAGGCATGACAAACAAGCATGAATGAGTAGGCACAACAGGGCTCAAACAATTCCTACTCATACTAGTGGGTTTCATCTATTTACTGTGGAATGACAGGTCATGCAAAGGATAAAGGGGTTCAGCTACCGCAGCAAGTAACAGATGAATCGTTGTTGTCCTAATGCAGTAAAAGAGAGCAGGAGCGAGAGAGTAGGATTGTATCGGAATGAACAAGGGGGTTTTGCTTGCCTGGCACTTCTGAAGATAACATTGAGTCTTCATCAGTGTCAACGATCGTATCATCGGTATCGCGTCTATTGAGAGGGGACAATTACCGGCAATACAGAAAAGACACGATCAATGCTATGCACAATATGATGCATGCTATGACATGGCAATATGAATGTGTTTTGAGCTAATGCAACTAGCAATAGATTAAATGAAGTTGGTTTGAATACAAGATTCAAATTCAAACTCCATATGTGATTATTTAAATGCCCTTTACTTGATTTGTGCTAAACAGCAGCTATAAGTTGTTCTAACATGCATGAAAATGGTACAGATGGATTCCTTGAATTTTTCTGATAATTTTTCATATATAAATTATTTAATTTGGAGTTACGGTTAATTTTCTATGAATTTTGGAAGTTTTAGGCATTTTCTGGAATTTTCTGATTATTTAGAATTAAAATAATTCCAGAAAATGAATTATGACATCAGCACTGCATCATGCTTGCATCAGCAAGTCAACAGGGCTGCCCCGGGTCAAACCTGACCAGTGGGGCCCACTGGTCAGTGACACACCGCTGGCATGAGTCACTGACGTGTGGGGCCAGTCAAAAGCCACGTCAGCAAGTCAAACTGACATCGGGGCCCACATGTCAGTGAGATAGAGAGCTAACAGGGGGTTATTTAACTTAACCCGTGTTTTTAACAGCAGCGGTCCCACATGTCATGCACAAGGGTTTAATTAACTGAGTGATTAGCACCTAACCTAATGCTCCACGTCAGCTAGTGACGCCGGCGACCACGGCGAGACGGCGCTACAGGCTGCGGTTGGGCACCCTGAGGGCATCAGGAGGGAGCCCGTGCTCCTGCGCATCCAGCGGAGGCAGCGGAAGGTCGCGGGGCGGCCGGGGCTGACGGCGGCAAGCTCGGCAGCGGCGGCCGGAGCTCGGGTTTGGGCGGAGCGAGGGTTCGGGGCGCTAGAGGGCTGGCTGAGGGGCTATGCGGACTCCTGGGGCAGCTAGGAGCACGCTAGGCTCGTCGGACTGGCCGCAACAGCACGTCAGTGCCACGCCCGGCGTCCATGGCGGACGGCGGCGCTCGGTACGGTGGCTAGCATGGCTACTGCACGGGAAAACCAACGGGGAGAGAGGGGAAACGTAGGAGAGCTCACGGAGGGGCTAGCGGAGGAGACGACGAAGTCGGGGAAGCTCTGGACGCGCCGAATCGGTGGAGTCGATCTCCGGGCACCGGAGGTGAAGACGATGATGCTCCGGTCGATTTCGGCCTCCTCTGATCGCGTGCGTCGGTGGGTAGCCCCA
>NW_021229165.1:0-639 GCF_002162155.2 Triticum dicoccoides | reverse complement strand
CTTTAAAGGAGTAACGCCAGGCCCTTATGCCAATTGTACGGGCTCCTTATTACTAGAAGTTGTGTTTGGTTCATCCGACAACTTCCGTCACGAAAAGCTAATCTTCCATATCGCCCCATTTAAAAGTAGCCATCAAGCGCTATTGGCACGCGAAGCTTTCGCCCACTTTAACGCAATACCGCATTACGCGTCTCTTACACTCAAAATGCCCGGTCCACGCGGTATCATCTCATTAAAAGGTAACTTCGAGTGTTCCTCGACCACGGAAGAACGTGAGACTGCCTTGACAGCTACACACCAATCCGGCTTTGATGATCAAAGCTCCTAAAACAGGTCATTCAGACCCCGGACACGGTTAGACGAGTCCGGTATAAATAAACAAGGGGCTTACTAGCCACATACCCCTTTACAAGGGGCTGAAAGCATGAACAATGAGAGCCAATAAAGCTCAATTTTATTCATTTTTTAAATCATGCTCCGTTTTAAATACATTTTTCGCACGCTCTTTTTCCAAACTAAGTTCTTCTCTCTTTACAGATGAACAACGTGCTACACCCGTCCAGGATACAACACAACAGAGACACAGGCGCAGACGTGCAGCAGGGACCCGTTACAAGGATTCTTTTCAGATTAAGACCC
>NW_021229164.1:0-1216 GCF_002162155.2 Triticum dicoccoides | reverse complement strand
TGGTCGAGTGACTCGGCCTTCTTCCCTGGTATAACTCCATGGAAGCTCATGTTACTAGTGCTCAGTCGGGACATCGGAATGCCCATACCTTTCAATGTGTCTGCATACAATAAGTTCAGCCCACTTCCACCATCCATCAGCACCTTTGTCAGTCGAGTGCCTTCGACAACTGGATCGACCACCAAAGCTTGCCTCCCGGGGGTGGCAATATGAGTCGGGTGATCAGATTGGTCGAATGTGATGGGTGTTTGAGACCACTTCAGATAATTTGCCTTTGCTGGGGCAACCATGTTCACCTCTCGGTTAATCACTTTCAGTCGACTTCTGCTTTCCACATCTGCAAAGATCATCAGAGTGGAGTTGATATGCGGATATCCTCCCTCACTGTCCTCTTTGTCTTCGGCCTTGTCCGACTCCTTCTCCTTGTCCTTAGACTGTTTTCCCCGAAACTGCTGGATCAGGAGTCGACATTGGCGAGTGGTGTGCTTTGGGTAAATGATATTCCCCTCTTCATCTTTCTTCGTGTGAATGTGACACGGCATATCCATCATGTCATTCCCTTCTTTATCCTTTACCTTCTTGGGGTTCCAGGATCCTTTTGGTTTCCCCTTAAACTTTCCTTGAGTCACGGCCAGAGCCTCTCCAGGAGCTGCCGGTTCAGCCTTCCGCTTCTGTTTCCGACTGGTGTTTCCTTTTTCCGACTGACTCGGCTTGTGCTTGCCGCTTCGGAGTCGGTCTTCTTCTTCGCCGTTGGCGTACTTGGTAGCAATCTCCATCATCCGACTCAAGGTCATGTCACCGGTTCAACCAAATTTCAAACTCAGTTCTCTGTTCTTGACGCCGTCTTTGAAGGCGCATACTGCCTGATGATCAGAGACATTTTCCACAGTGTGGTGCAAAGTGATCCACCTCTGAATATACTCTCTGAGAGTCTCATTAGTTTTCTGCACGCAGACTTGCAACTCTGTCAATCCCGCTGGTCGCTTGCAAGTCCCTTCAAACGTTCTGACGAACACTCGGGACAGATCTTCCCAAGTGTAAATGCTGCTAGGAGGTAATTGAGTCAACCATGCCCTGGCAGAACCTTCCAACATGAGGGGCAAATGCTTCATGGCCACCTCGTCGTTCCCACCACCGATCTGAACTGCCACTCGGTAGTCTTCAAGCCAAGTTTCAGGCTTAGACTCACCAGTGAACTTGCTGACTCCTGTTGCCA
>NW_021229163.1:0-688 GCF_002162155.2 Triticum dicoccoides | reverse complement strand
TAGATGGGATCTCACGGGTACAGAAGGTTGCGGCAGCGGAAAAGTGTTTTCATGGATGCCCCTGTTGGTTCGGGGATATATGGGAATATATAAGAAAAATAATTAGGTCAAGAAGTGCACGAGGGGCCCACAAGGGTGGCCGCCTCGTGGCTCCTCCGACTTCATCTCCAAGTCTCCTAGTTGTCTTCTTCTCCAAGAAAAATCATCGCGAAGGTTTCATTCCGTTTGCTCTCCATTTGGTATTCCTTTTCTACGAAACTCCAAAACAAGGAAAAAATGGAACTGGCACTAGGCTCTAGGTTAATAGGTTAGTCCCAAAAATAATATAAAATAGCATATTAATGCATATAAAACATCCAAAACAGATAATATAATAGCATGGAACAATCAAAAATTATAGATACATTGGAGACGTATCAATTAGTACCGCGTTAGAACACCCCTAGCTCTGCATACGGTCATGTCATGCTTTCTGTTGCTTTGTATGCATGTTGTTGATTGTTTCATCCCCCTCCTTCCTCTCTGGTAGGACTCGAGACCGTTGATGTTTCAGTGTTCGACTATGGCTACACTTCCGAAGATTCCTTTTGTCTGCCAAGCTTGCAGGCAAGCAAACCCCCATTGATCATTCTGATATCGCCCATTCCCTTCTCTCTTATGCTTGCATTAAAACTGCTACTGCTTTTTT
>NW_021229162.1:0-554 GCF_002162155.2 Triticum dicoccoides | reverse complement strand
CTTTATATCAATTCGGCCGGTTAAACTTCATGATAAAGCGGAGCGAAAGACTATTCCGAGTGGATATAATTTCATGCATTCATTCCTTTACCCCTGAAGAAAAGAAGACACAGCTGACTCGGTCGTTCAACTAGCAACCATAGAACAAAAGAGAATTCAAGATCCATGCCAAGCTGTGCGGTCTGCACATCCAGCAACCCCCAAAAAAAGAGAGATATTTCAAAGCTGACCGCTTCCTTCATAGGCTAGAAGACCGCTGGTAGCACACGAAAACCGATGTGGTGCCACTATATATCACATCCTGCGTGGTGATTGTGGTGTCACTGAAACCGAAGCAAGCTATCGCAGCCCCGACCTAAGCCCCATCTCGACCCCGAGCCAAACAGCTAGCGTGCAAGAATGGCAGCAACTCACCAAATTCTCCCCGTCTCCATGTACATCATTTGTCTCTGCTACTTGCTGTCGTTGGCCAGTGCACCTCCGGGTCTGGCCACCGCGCTCTCCTTCAACTTCAACTTCTCCAGCAGCAACTCCGTCGACCCCTGCGACACGGA
>NW_021229161.1:0-679 GCF_002162155.2 Triticum dicoccoides | reverse complement strand
CCCCCCGGACTTCATCCCTAAACCTAACCCGAGTTTTGTGTTTTACGATTGGATGCCTCAGGAGCACACCCGAAAGGCTTATGGTGTGGAAGGGGCAGGGGAGCAGGGACCTAGACCTACGGCTGAACGAGAATCCCCGACGACGAGGGAACCCTGCGTGGAGCCGACGGCAAGATCTGATCGACGCACACCGAGGGCGACAGGGCGGATCCCGCGTGATCGCCTCCGTAATCGCCGGACATGGACTCCAACCTTCACCAACGTGGGACGAAAAAGAACTCTTCCGAGTAGGCTAACAAGACGATCTAGCCTCAACAAGACGATCTAGCCTCCCGGCAAGCCAGGGTCATTCTCCGAGTCAGATCCACTCCAACCCCCAGGCGGCACCATGCATCCATAGTAGATGGATATCAAGCGCTGCTATGTTGATCTGTTCTTGTCCGTGTGTGGAATTGCTTCCAATTAATCCCGTTTTTCTCACAAATTTGCATAACAACCTTCGGCTAGTGAATTACACTACCCACAGTGGGAGGAACATAGGTGGTAACATCACACATCTCTAGGTAAAATAGATGATGTGGCGAGTAATTAATGAGAAAATAGGGGCATGTGGTAACATAGCTAGTTACTGTAACATCACACATACAAAGACAAACCCCACTATAGAGGTAGTAACATA
>NW_021229160.1:0-396 GCF_002162155.2 Triticum dicoccoides | reverse complement strand
ACTCAACACTAATATTTATTATAGATAGCTCGCGGACTCGATTACAAAAAGAGATCACAAAGCAGAACTCAAAACTACTTGATATCAAAACTTTAATCTACTAGATTAAGATACTACTAAAAGGATCGAACTAAATAAAACGGTAAAGATAGGAGTGTGATGGTGATACGATACCGGGGAACCTCCCCCAAGCTTGGCATTTGCCAAGGGGAGTGCCCATACCCATGTGATTATGTCTCCTTCTTCACGGTTGGTGTTATGATCTTCTTGGCAATGATGCCTTTCAGGATACGATTCTCCTCCTCGAGCTTATTGATTTGTTGTTTGAGGTCCATAACTTCTTTGCGGAGCTTGCCCGTAACGGCTAAAGCTCCCTTTACCCAAGAATGTTGCATA
>NW_021229159.1:0-2326 GCF_002162155.2 Triticum dicoccoides | reverse complement strand
GCTTCATCTTGTACATTGTCCTGATGACCAATGTCTTCAGCAGCAATGGGGTCGGCTGCTGGTATGTCTTCAGCTTCAGGAGCCTCTGTGGAAGCAGACTCATGAACTGTCAGTTGCCGTTCTGCGTTGGGGTGAACCATAGAGATAGGTTCAACTATCAAGGGCTCTGTGGGAGCAGCCCGAGATTTCTTGATCTTTCGCTTCTTCTTGCTGGGGGCAGTAGGAGAGGCTTCAGAGCTTTTCCTTTTCCTTGCTTCAGCCTCAGCAGTTCTTGTCTTCTTAAGCTCTGAAGCTGTTGACCGGCTCTTTGGCTTCGAGCCAGTCGTTGCAGTTGCGAAGACAATTGGAACTGCTTCTTGCCTAGGTGCCTCTGGTTCAGCCATAGCAGGCTTTTTCTTCTTCTTCGCGGCCATCTTGGGGTCGATGCCAGGACGCCCAAGTGCCTTGTGCTTCTCAGCCTCATTGTAGGCTTGTACACATCTTTCAGCCAGAGACTTCATCTGCTCACGTGAGCCCTGAGCTTCTGCACGCTTCTTCAGAAAATTTTCTTTGAGCTCATGCAGCATGGTCTTGAAGCTCTTCACTTCTTGTATGCTGAGCTTGGCCATATTCTTCTTGAACTGAGCCTTTTCACGATCAATTTTCTGCTTCAGTTCAACAATGCGTTGGGCAATGGCAAGTTCTGAAGCAATAGCGCCTTGGAAGGCGACGCTGAGGCCAACGGGCAGCTGCAGATCTTCGAAGCTGATGTCTGGTGTGGCAAACCATTCGTCGATGAAGTTGTGGATGATGGCGACATCAAAGAGAGGCAAATTGTTGAAGATTTCAGCTTCCTCTTTGCTCTTGATGAGCTGCTCGAGAGCGTCATCTCCAAGATCTTCATCACTTGACAGATCAATGGCTTCGCTGCGCAGAATGGCAGCAACTATGAGCTCTTTACCGGTGTGTGGCTGAGGCACCTTGGCCTTCTGGGGCTTGGAGACGTGGGATACGTCTTCAGACTGCACACTGTCTTCAGGAGGTGCAGTTGCCAATGGCTTCGCCCTTGAGATTTTTGATGAAGGGGCTGGCTTTGAAGCTTTTGGCTTCTTCGACTGCTTTGGCTTCGGTACAGCAGGAGCTTCATCAGACTCAGAGTCAGCTGGGGGGTCATTCACGGCAGTCCCTTGGACTAAGATGCGGGTGATGAGGTCCTCAAGGTTGGCATACGGACCGATGATATTGGGTTCTGCGTCGCGTGTGCCATCTGCCCTTGGTGCTGAGGGACCAGGGTTGAAGTCTAACCCAAATTTCTTCTTGTTGAGCTTCGCTGATTGTTGGGAAACTGGAAGTTGTGCTTGAACAGATTGTCGTCACGACACCAGAGTAGTGACGACGGATGTGCATCATCAGGCTGTGGCCCACGAACCATGCATGGATAGAAGCTTTGGGCAATAGCTTCATCTCTAGTCCTGGGTACAAGGTTCTTGTATAAGATGTCTCCCCACGGACTTTTGATGGCACTTTTCTCAGCATACTCTTGGGTTGTGAAGCGGTATTTGAACCATTGTTCAGCCCAATAGCGTCGAATCCATTGGATTCGGGACTTGCGCTGCCCATAATTCTCTTCGGGATCTGTTTTATACATTTCTGCCAGGTCTTCAGGCAGATCTTTGGAAGTTCCTCCACGTCTCTGTCTGCCCCCCTTCCTTGCTGCTGCTTCTGAAGCCATAAACTTTAACTTGAAAGGCTTCAAAACTTTCAAAGGCTTCAAAGGCTTTCGTTTGCTGGACCAACAGGAACTGGCTTCAGGAGAATTTATGTGATGCTGTAGGAATTCTGCAAATGAATGCAGACTATGAGAACCGAAGGATTCTCCCACGGACATGTACCTGTGACAGCATTAAGGTACGAGGGAAGGGGAAGAGGTCATATGCATTCTCAGAAGGTTTTGAAGATTAATCAGTTTTAGAAGACATTGACCTCATCGTGCGAAGACATTCACTCATAGATAAGAAGTTGGTTCCAGATTTGTACGAACCCACAGATCAGTACAAGTGAGGAATCTAACTACTTCATGAAGCACAAGTGAATATACTAGGCATGTTATGAGATGCAGATAGAGAGATCCAACTTGTGTGAAGAGAAACTTCTTATGGTAGAAAGTGACAGAACCATGAGATCAACCGGGGCTATAAAAAGAAGTTTTATTTACCACACTTGGAACTGCTAGACGGAGTGGGAGATGATGCCGAGCAGTTCAATCCTCCGTGCCCTAACTTGGCGACGGAAGACACCTACGGCGACGGCGGAGAGGACGATGTCCGCGGTCGGCGTGAAGACGGTG
>NW_021229158.1:0-605 GCF_002162155.2 Triticum dicoccoides | reverse complement strand
CGCCGACCCCCCGCACCCTCGATTCCCCTACTCAACCGCCGCCGCCGACCCCCCGCACCCCGCGCACCGTCTTATAAAAAAAATTAGTATCAAACAGCTTTTTAAATGCTACTGTCTTATAAAAAAAATATTACTGTTATTATTTAAACAAGTTTGAACATATTTAAACATAAATAAGTATCAAACAGCTTTTTAAATGCTAAAAAAAAATTTGTGGAGCCTGGGAGTCGAACCCAGGACCTCCTGGTGTGAGAACTGGCTGCTGACCAGTCGAGTTAGTAGAGTGGGCTTGACATAGATAGGTTCTGGTACTACATAACCTTTTGGCTCGAGCTGAAATAAAAAAAAAATACTAATGGCGCACCACGGTGAGGTGCGCCATTAGTATGGACATGCTAATGGCGCACCACGGTGAGGTGCGCCATTAGTATGGACATGCTAATGGCGCACCACGGTGAGGTGCGCCATTAGTATTGTGGCCCCCCTTCGCCCCATCCCCCCTTCGCCCGATCCCCCTTCGCCCGATCCCCCTCGCCAGTTCTCTCCCTCTCGATCCACCGCCGCCGCCGCCGCTGCCCTCGCCCTCGCCCTCGCCCTCGCCCTCT
>NW_021229157.1:0-2649 GCF_002162155.2 Triticum dicoccoides | reverse complement strand
TTGAAGTTAATATTTCAAGCAAATGCCCGGATTGAGAGATATGAAGTCTCCAATAAGTTCTATAGCTGCAAGATGGAGGAGAACAGTTCTGTCAGTGAGCATATAGTCAAAATGTCTGGGTATAATAATCACTTGATTCAGATGGGAGTTAATCTTCCAGATGATTGTGTCATTGACAGAATTCTCCAATCACTGCCACCAAGCTACAAGAGCTTTGTGATGAACTATAATATGCAAGGGATGAATAAGACTATTCCCGAGCTCTTCGCAATGCTGAAAGCTGCTGAGGTAGAAATCAAAAAGGAGCATCAAGTGTTGATGGTCAACAAGACCACTAGTTTCAAGAAAAAGGGCAAAGGGAAGAAGAAGGGGAACTTCAAGAAGAACGGCAAGCAAGTTGCTGCTCAAGAGAAGAAACCCAAGTATGGACCTAAGCCTGAAACTGAGTGCTTCTATTGCAAGCAGACTGGTCACTGGAAGCGGAACCGCCCCAAGTATTTGGCGGATAAGAAGGATGGCAAGGTGAACAAAGGTATATGTGATATACATGTTATTGATGTGTACCTTATTAATGCTCGCAGTTGCACCTGGGTATTTAATACTGGTTCTGTTGCAAATATTTGCAACTCGAAACAGGGACTACGGATTAAGCGAAGATTGGCTAAGGACGAGGTGATGATGCGCGTGGGAAACGGTTCCAAAGTCGATGTGATCGCGGTCGGCACGCTACCTCTACATCTACCTTCGGGATTAGTATTAGACCTAAATAATTGTTATTTGGTGCCAGCGTTGAGCATGAACATTATATCCGGATCTTGTTTAATGCGAGACGGTTATTCATTTAAATCAGAGAATAATGGTTGTTCTATTTATATGAGTAATATCTTTTATGCTCATGCACCCTTGAAGAGTGGTCTATTCTTGTTGAATCTCGATAGTAGTGATACACATATTCATAATGTTGAAGCCAAAAGATGCAGAGTTGATAATGATGGTGCAACTTATTTGTGGCACTACCGTTTAGGTCATATCGGTGTAAAGCGCATGAAGAAACTCCATATTGATGGACTTTTGGAACCACTTGATTATGAATCACTTGGTACTTGCAAACCGTGCCTCATGGGCAAGATGACTAAAACACCATTCTCCGGTAATATGGAGAGAGCAACAGATTTGTTGGAAATCATACATACAGATGTATGTGGTCTGATGAATATTGAGGCTCATGGCGGATATCGTTATTTTCTCACCTTCACAGATGTCTTAAGCAGATATGGGTATATCTATTTAATGAAACATAAGTCTGAAACATTTGAAAAGTTCAAAGAATTTCAGAGTGAAGTTGAAAATCATCATAACAAGAAAATAAAGTTTCTACGATCTGATCGTGGAGGAGAATATTTAAGTTACGAGTTTGGTGTACATTTGAAGCAATGTGGAATAGTTTCGCAACTCACACCACCTGGAACACCACAGCGTAATGGTGTGTCCGAACGTCGTAATCGTACTTTACTAGATATGGTGCGATCTATGATGTCTCCTACTGATTTAACGCTATCATTTTGGGGTTATGCTTTAGGGACGGCCGCATTCACGTTGAATAGGGCACCATCGAAATCCGTTGAGACGACGCCTTATGAACTATGGTTTGGCAAGAAACCAAAGTTGTCGTTTCTGAAAGTTTGGGGCTGCGATGCTTATGTGAAAAAGCTTCAACCTGATAAGCTCAAACCCAAATCAGAGAAATGTGTCTTCATAGGATATCCAAAGGAAACTATTGGATACACTTTCTATCACAGATCCGAAGGCAAGACTTTTGTTGCTAAATTCGGAAACTTTTTGGAGAAGGAGTTTCTCTCGAAAGATGTGAGTGGGAGGAAAGTAGAACTTGATGAGGTAACTGTACCTGCTCCCTTATTGGAAAGTAGTACATCACAGAAAACTGTTTCTGCAACACCTACACCAATTAGTGAGGAAGCTAATGATAATGATCATGAAACTTCAGGACAAGATACTACTGAACCTCGTAGATCAACCAGAGTAAGAACCGCGCTAGAGTGGTACAGTAATCCTGTTCTGGAAATCATGCTGCTACATCATGATGAACCTATGAACTATGAAGAAGCGATGGTGAGCCCAGATTCCGCAAAATGGCTTGAAGCCATGAAATCCGAGATGGGATCCATGTATGAGAACAAAGTATGGACTTTGGTTGACTTGCCCGATGATCGGCAAGCAATTGAGAATAAATGGATCTTCAAGAATAAGACTGACGCTGACGGTAATATTACTGTCTACAAAGCTTGACTTGTCGCAAAAGGTTTTTGACAAGTTCAAGGGGTTGACTACGATGAGACCTTCTCACCCGTAGTGATGCTTAAGTCTGTCCAAATCATGTTAGCAATTGCCGCATTTTATGATTATGAAATTTGGTAGATGGATGTCAAAACTGCATTCCTAAATGGATTTCTGGAAGAAGAGTTGTATATGATGCAACCGGAAGGTTTTGTCGATCCAAAGGGAGCTAACAAAGTGTGCAAGCTCCAGCGATCCATTTATGGACTGGTGCAAGCCTCTCGGAGTTGGAATAAACGCTTTGATAGTGTGATCAAAGCATTTGGTTTTATACAGACTTTCGGAGAAGCCTAT
>NW_021229156.1:0-1031 GCF_002162155.2 Triticum dicoccoides | reverse complement strand
GGGACCCCGAAATGGTGAGTAATAGTGCATGAAGCGGGCCAGAATCGGCCAAAACTGCGAGTGTTGATGATCAATGCGTAAGCACACCTTGGGGTTCAACAACTATGGAAATTGCTTCGGGACCCCAAAACGGTGAGTAATAGTCCACGAAACGGGTCAGAATTGGACAAAACTGTGAGTGTTGACGACGGACACATAAACGCACCCCGGGGTTCATCAATCGTGGAAATCGCTCTTGGTCCCCAAAACGCTGAGTAATAGTGCATGAAACCGCGAGTAATAATCCATGAAACGAGAATCGCTTTGGGACCCCAAAACGACGAGTAATAGTCCATGAAACGGGCCATAAACGGCTGAAACCGCGAGTGTTGATGATCGACACGTAAGTGCACCTTGGAGTTTGATAACCACGAAAATCACTCCGGGACCCCGTAATGGTGAGTAATAGTGCATGAAACTAGCCAGAATCGGCCAAAACTTTGAGTGTTGATGAGCAACACGTAAGCACACCTTGGGGTTCAACAACTAGGAAATCACTTCGGGACCCGAAAACGATGAGTAATATTCCACGAAATGGGTTGGAATTGGACAAAACTGTGAGAGTTGATGACGGACACATAAACGTGCCCCGGGGTTCAGCAATCATGGAAATCGCTCTGGGTCCCCAAAATGCTGAGTAATAGTGCACGAAACGGACAAGAATCAGCCAAATATGTGAGTGTTGATGACCGACATGTAAACGCACCCCGGGGTTCGTCAATCGTGGAAATGACTCCGGGACCCCAAAACAGAGTAATAGTCCAAGAAACGGCCCAGAATCGGCCAAAACTGTGATTGTTGATGACGGACACGTAAGCACACCTTGGGGTTCAGCAACTATGGAAATTGCTTCAGGACCCCAAAAAGATAAATAATAGTCCATGAAACGGGTCAGAATTGGACAAAACTTTGAGTGTTGACGACGGACACATGAACGCACCCCGGGGTTCATCAATCGTGGAAATCGCTCTGGGTCCCTAAAACGCTGAGTA
>NW_021229155.1:0-788 GCF_002162155.2 Triticum dicoccoides | reverse complement strand
TCATGATCATGCATCATATTGTGCATTGCATTGATTGTGTTCCCTTCTGTGTTGCCGGTATTTGTCCCCTCTCGATAGACGTGATACCGATGATGTGATCGTTGACACTGATGAAGACTCAATGTTATCTTCAGAAGTGCCAGGCAAGCAAAACCCCCTTGTTCATTCCGATACAATCCTACCCTCTCGCTCCTGCTCTCTTTTAATGCATTAGGACAACACCGATTCATCTGTTACTTGCTGCGGTAGCTGAACCCCTTTATCCTTTGCATGACCTGTCATTGCCACAGTAATTAGATGAAACCCACTAGCATGAGTAGGAGTTGTTTGAGCCCTGATGTGCCTACTCATTCATGTTTGTTTGTCATGCCTGCTACTGCTTAGAGTTGAGTCAGGTCTGATTCATCGGGGATGAATCAGAGGTGTGTGAACATGTCCTACTGTGTGTGAGCTAAGTGTGTGAACACGTTTTGGTAAAGGTAGCGGTGAGAGGCCATGTAGGAGTACATGGTGGGTTGTCTCATTGCAGCCGTCCTCAGGAACTGAGTTCTGTGTTTGTGATCCATGATTCAGCTACTACCACGCATTGGGCCCGAAACCAATGGACCCTCTCGGCTTCTTAATCACCCTTGTCCTCTGTCCAGGAGTTGCAAGTAGTTTCTGGTGTTTGTAGTATGCTGGAGGCCGTGGACAGCGCTGACCGTAGGGGTGGGCTGTGATGCGGTAGGCACGTGGCCGGGTAAACCGGGCACCCGTTTGGTGTCACGGAACCCTGTACACATCGTTTG
>NW_021229154.1:0-897 GCF_002162155.2 Triticum dicoccoides | reverse complement strand
GCCCTTCCTCAGAATGAACAAAGCGAACTAATCAGCATTGGTCGTCCTCTGACACCAATTGCACAAGATGCGTCATGGGCGGATCGCCCCCAAGAGGAAGAATACTTTGAGGCCCAGCCCGCTCCAACACCACAGGCGTCGTCTGCGTTTCGTAGGCTTCGCAAAGGTCCAAGGCCTCAAGTCTGTGTTGAAGACATTCCGGCTGCATCTGCCGAAGAAAATGAAGAAGTACCACAAGATCCTACTCCCCCGCTACACTCTGAAGCAGTTCTCCAGGAGAACGTGCCTAAGTCTGACCCTCCAGCTAGTCGAGTGGAGGCTGAAAATGTTAAGGCTGCCACAACAAACACTGAAGCCAATGTGGAGCCCTCCCCACCAAAAGCTTCAGCAGACAGTGAAGCTACTGATCAAGACACTTCTGTTCCTGAGTCTGCTGCAGGTCCTCAATTTGATTACCATGTTGAGCACAGGCCTCATGTCCAGAAGCCAGTCCTGAGGCTGCCAAGGTTCCCAGGTCCTGCATCAGTACCTGGCTCCTTTGACATCAATAGCTTCAAGGCAGACAATAGGTTCTTCAACAGCTCCAAGAACCCATATTCAAGGGAAAGGATTTCATCAGATAGGTTCTGGAGCTATCCTCAGCGCAACTACTATTCATGCATCCTATACAACCAAGGTCGCATCTTCCCGCACAAGCGCCTTGATGTTGAAGCCATTGCTGGTCTGCCCTGTCTAGAGGAAGCTTTGGATTGCTTTAAGCAAGTGGGTCTGCTGCAGTTTGTCACTGATGAAGAGCACTGGAATGAAGAGCTTCTGCTTCAGTTCTATGCCACCCTCCACATTAAAGGATACAACAGAGATCCGAAGACTTGGGTCCTAGAGTGGATGACCGGCAAT
>NW_021229153.1:0-417 GCF_002162155.2 Triticum dicoccoides | reverse complement strand
CCCCCCCCCAGCCCTATGACACGCATGCCCCTGCGGTGGGTGCCACTTCCTCGACTGTGGCAGTAGAAGTTCACGGCCGCACTCGCTCCCGCATCGTAGCCCTTCACGCTCATAGTGCCTCCCTCGTCTTGGGGTCAAGCAGCCCCACGATGGCTCCTTGATGTGGACCCTCTTCTAGAACATTCCCGACTTTGGCCAAGATGGCCGATGCCGCTAACTCATCAAGTTCATGCGCGACGAAAGAATTGACATTGTGGCCATTCAGAAAACTATGCGGTCAGATCTTTCCCTACCTGAACTCGACCATCTCAGCCCCCATCTATTTGCTTGGCTTTGGCTCCCTTCTAGTGGGAGCACCGGCCATTTGGGTGGCATCCTTTTAGGCGTGAAGGATCCCACCTCTGAGGTGGGGGGGGG
>NW_021229152.1:0-442 GCF_002162155.2 Triticum dicoccoides | reverse complement strand
ACATCAACTCGAGAGTCACGCTGAGTGGAGACTCCTTCATTCACTTTGGACAGCCTATCCCAGATAAGCTTAGCAGTTTCCAAAGCACTCACTCTTCCATACTTTCATTTACTCAAATGGCCACATATGATATTATTCGCTTGAGAATCGAGTTGCTTGAATCTCTTCACATCGGTAGCGTTCAATGAGGGTGAGAAAAAGGGAACAACATTTTCCACAACATACCAGAGATCGTTGTCAATTGCCTCAAGATGCATCCGCATCTTGTTCTTCTAGTAGGGGTAGTCTGTCCCATCAAAGGTAGGACACCCAGCCGAGACCTTGATCATACCTGCGGTCGACATAACTAAAACTCCAGGCGGTTAAACCAAAATCACACAGAACAAGGGAGTACCTTGCTCTGATACCAATTGAAAGTGCATTATATCGACTAGAGGGGGGG
>NW_021229151.1:0-1935 GCF_002162155.2 Triticum dicoccoides | reverse complement strand
GGGGGGGGGCCTTTAGTCGCGCCCGTCTGGTCGCGGTTGCGAACCGCGACCAAAGGCCCTTTTTCCACCAGTGGAGCATTTTCTAAATGCGTGTAACATTTTTTTAAATGGAACAATTTTTAGTCAGCTCAAATTTTAATATTTTCCTATATTTCGTAGATTTTTTTAATAACCTGATTTTATGTTACAAAATTCAAAAGAAAATCGGCTCAAACCTGGACATTTGCCCAATCCATTAGCACCAGCATGTGGGCATTTCCCCTCCTATTCCGTGCTGCACAAGTTGCGACAGCTATGTCTCGTTTATAGAGAGATGTTAGCTTCTCTCGCCCCAAGGGATTTCTCATTTGGGTAGGTATTAGGCCGACCGTTGTTCTTCTCCTTCGTCGCTCCCCCGGGATCGATCAATCTCTCACTTCTCGCTCGCTCGATGTGCTGGTTCTGTTCCGATTTCTTCCATTTATTATTTTCATTTTCATTTTTCTTTTGATTTCTGCAGTTTTCTTTGATATTCTGGTTTTATTTGTTTTATCATCATTTTTTTCATGGTTCTTCCATGTTTTATTTGTTTCTACACGATATTTTTCTTCTTCATTTCTTTCTTAGTTTTCACTGTGTTTTCCGTTTCTTTCTTCTTTTCTTATTTTTTTGTTTAATTCTCGGTTTTCCTTGGTTTTTTTGTTTCTTTGTTTCCTTTTCTGTTTATCGATTCTTTCGCTTTTCAGTATACATTCAATATTTTTCCTGCATATTATAAATATTTTCTTATATACATGTTTAACATTTTGAACTACATGATTAATGGTTTTTAAAAATTATTTTTTTATGCCTACTTTTTTCATACACATTGAATGATTTTGATATATATTTAATACATTTTTTAAATATTGGTTTAATATTTTTTGCATGCATAGTCAATATTTTTTCTAAACACATTTACATTTTTTTAAATGCTTAATTAACATTTTTCAAATACAAGATTAATATTTCGGAACACATGGTCAACATTGTTTATCTACATATTTAACATTTTTCAAATGTTTGATTAAAATATTTCAAATACAAGATTAAGATCTTTTGAATATATGGTCAATATTTTTGATACAAATTTAAACATTTTTCTATATCTGGATTAACATTTTTAATTAATTATTTAAGATTGTTCTAATATATGGTGAACATTTTTCTATACACATTGAACATTTTTCACATGCTTGATTAAAATTTTCAAAATATTTTTTTGAAAATTTTCAAATGCTTGATTAAAAAAATTCAAATAATTCTTTAACATTTTTTTTCAAACGATGGATTAACATTTGTTAAATACGCGATCAAAAAAATTCGCCCATGCTGTCTTTTTTTTGTATACATGAGAAATGTTTTTTGTATATAGATTTATGATTTTTCAAAGACATGGTTAACATTTTTTTAATGTTTTCTGTACACTGGTTTTTGTAATCTATTTATTTAGAATATTGAAAGTATAAATAGAAGTAAAAAGAGAAAACAAGAAAAAAAACAAGGTTGTGGCATCCCACGTGCCTGGGTCGACTCATCTTGCACTCACGCGAGTCTCTCGAAACATGGACATCAGGACAAATGTTGGCATATGTCTTTGTTACATGGGTTGCAACAGAATGTGTGGAGATGGGTGCGCAAAGTATGAGTTTACTCTATTTGTGCAAAGCAGTATTTCCCCCGTACAGTGATGCCTATATTATTATTCCATAGCCCTTTGTTTGCTAATGTTGTCGTAGGTTTGGTGATATGATGTGGGATATTGTCGCTAGGCATGTCCTATGTGGATGGCCTCATGTTTTTTCTTCTTTATCCTCCTTGTAAGACTATTTATTTGACATATCAATAATCAATAAGACATGGTTTGTGTGCACCACTTAATGCAGAGGTCGAGATGGACCAGCAAAGGAAAACCAT
>NW_021229150.1:0-846 GCF_002162155.2 Triticum dicoccoides | reverse complement strand
TGAGTGTTGATAACCGACACATAAACGCACCCCGGGGTTCGTCAATCGTGGAAATCCCTCCGGGACCCCAAAACGGTGAGTAATAGTGCACCAAACGGACCAGAATCGGCCAAAACTGCGATTGTTGATGAACGACACCTAAGTGCATCTTTGGGTTCAACAACTATGGAAATCGCTTCGGGACCCCAAAAAGGTGAGTAATAGTCCACGAAACGGGTCAGAATTGGCCAGAACTATGAGTGTTGACAACGGGCACGTAAACGCACCCCTGGGATTGTGAATCGTGAGAATCGCTCTAGGACCCCAAAACAGTGAGTAATTGTCCACGTGACAGACCAGAATTGGGCAAAATGGTGAGTGTTGATAACCGACACATAAACGCACCCCGGGGATCGCAAATCCTGTAAATCGCTCTAGGACCCCAAAACGGTGAGTAATAGTGCACCAAACGGACAAGAATCAGCCAAAACTGCGATTGTTGATGACCGACACGTAAGCGCACCGTAGGGTTTGTCAATCGTGGAAATCACTTCGGGATGCCAAAACTGTGTAATAGTTCAAAACGGGCCAAAATCGGCCAAAACTGCGAGTCTTGACGACCAGCACGCAAGCAAACCTTGGGGTTCGACAAAAATGGAAATCTCTTTGGGACCCCAAAACGGTGAGTAATAGTCCATGAAACGGGACGGAATCAACAAAACCTGCGAGTGTTGATGAGAGACATGTAAACGCACCCAGAGGTTCGTCAATCATGGAAATCACTCCGAGACCCCAAAACAGCGAGTAATAGTCCACGAGACGGCCAGAATTAACCAAAATTGTGAGTGTTGATGACCGACACATAAA
>NW_021229149.1:0-437 GCF_002162155.2 Triticum dicoccoides | reverse complement strand
TTGGTCTAGAGAGAGGCATAGAAGGCTAATAAGAGCATTTATAATGGGTGGAGTTTACAAGCACAATTAATTAATTGAACTGAAACTGAAAAGGTATACTAGTTACATTTAATAGATGAATGGAATTACTGTCATACAGAAAGGTAAATCTAAACATAGGAGCTTCTCCATTTACGCTATGTTTGTTTTCTGAAAAAAACAGGCAATTAAGCTAGAAAAGCACCACATTTACTACACAGGGTTCTGCATGATATATCAGGAACATTTTGAACAATCAACATACGTAACCAGTTGTGAGCCATAACAATCGAAACTAAGCAGTAGTGTGTAAAGATGCACTAATATGTTGTTTCTTAAGTCTGAACTTCCTGGCATGTCCAAATTAGAGGCCATCATCATTATTAAGGAAAATGATGCAGCCAAATGTGGGAAAAGAG
>NW_021229148.1:0-1378 GCF_002162155.2 Triticum dicoccoides | reverse complement strand
CCAAAAATATTGCATATATGCATATTTGTCAGGTGATTTCTAGTGCAAACTATTCAATAATCTATTTATGTTATTCAGAACAAAAATACTTCACACACTTTTGTGTTTTGTCTAATTGCAGGTGTATGGAACATTTGTACAATCCACATATGAAGATAAGGAAGAAAGAGATGTTTATTTGCTGTCCAAAAAGTTCTCTCACGTCACTTTTGGCCCAAGAGAAGATAGAGTCCAAGTCTCTCATGTTCTGGATTCAGATTCGGACTGCACAGACACACCTGACTCAAAACGCACACAAGTTTTTCATACGGACTCCAAATTGGGTGATTCTTTTTTTGTTGGAAACTAGATTTCGTGCACTTTCCAACCCAATTGGAATCACCTTCAAATTCGTCCGGAGCGTTGAGTTGTGGACGAAACAATCTGATGCTGCAGCAGAATCCGAGTCAAACTACAAATCCAAAGGTGTTACATCACCTCCACTTGGGCCCATTGGCCTTGTACGACCTAGATTTAGTTTTAGGCTGCCTTGGGACGTCCTCCCACCTACTTGGCCGCCACCCCTTGCTCCTATATAAGTAGATCCATCTAGTAGCTTTTCCTTGGGATTTGTTTAGTTAAAAGTTAGCCATTGCAACTTCGTGTACTTCGTTTGTGTCCAACGACCAGACCAAGACCGCTTACGGATCCCCACCTTTATCAATACCTCATATATACTCGCAATATTCAGATTGCTTTTATCATATTCTTGCTTGTTCTTCGATTGCTTGCAGGAATAGACCTTCGTGGTCAGGTTGATTGTGCTCCGGTGTGGTCAATAACCTCTCAGAGTTGGTTTAGCGATTGCTAAGGCGCAATGTCGTGCACGTTTGTAGTCGGATCGTCAAAGTCATCTTCACCAAATCGATAGTTATCATCTCATCGAAAGATCGGGACACCCCGCCTCTATCAAGTGGTATCAGTTTTCAGGTTGCTCGGTGAGAATTTCCAGTTTTCCTAGATTAGATTTATTTTCTTACCTATTGTCCAAGAAAAAGCCACACAAAAAAAAGATCTGTTCATCCTTTATCCAAGCCAGTCCGAGCCTTTGCAATTTTCTATTCATTGCTTGCATAGTTGAATTATCGGTTGCATCGTCGTGTCAGTTGCTGGTCTTAGCGTCTAGTTCCTTTAGAGTTTCGAGTTCTGTTCACATTAGTCACGCCGCCGCTGCATCATTATCCCTTCCGCTGTCCACCATCTCATCTATTAATTTCCACCACATGCTACGCACTGTTCATTATCATAATCATAGTTGAGGTCATTCAC
The DNA here is from genome assembly GCF_002162155.2 of Triticum dicoccoides. NCBI lineage: Eukaryota > Viridiplantae > Streptophyta > Magnoliopsida > Poales > Poaceae > Triticum > Triticum dicoccoides. Next base: position 70 of record NW_021229148.1, on the reverse strand, counting down.
ATCTTCGCCTGATCCAATCTGCATCTTATCTAGTTTGTCTTGAAAAAAAAAAGAAGATAGAGAAAAAAAA
>NW_021229147.1:0-901 GCF_002162155.2 Triticum dicoccoides | reverse complement strand
TTCTCAAATCCTTTGTCAGGCACACTATTCTCTGCCTTCCACTGCAGCAATTCCAGTACGGTACCGAGCTTTGTGTTTCCATCCTCGCAATTGGAGTACAACCCCTTTTTGTGATCCTCTAACATGTGATCCAACTTCAGCTTCTCCTTTTCACTTTCGCACTGTCTCTTTGCATCAACAATGACCCGGCGAAGATCATCATTGGACAGATCGTCTGGTTCCTCTTGATCTTCAGCTTCCCCCGTTGCAGAATCTTCAGCTTCCCCCGTTGCAGCATCACCGTATTCAAGGGGCACATAGTTGTCATCATCTTCTTATTCTCGTTGTCTTCCATCATAACCCCTCTTTCTCGGTGCTTGGTCCAAACATTATAGTGTGGCATGAAACCCTTATAAAGAAGGTGGGTGTGAAGGGTTTTCGAGTCAGAGTAAGACCTCGTATTCCCATATAAAGGGCATGGACAACACATAAAACCATTCTGCTTGTTTGCCTCAGCCACTGCGAGAAAATTATTCACGCCCTTAATGTACTCGGAGGTGCGTCTGTTACCATACATACATTGTCGGTTCACCTCTGCATACATCATGAATAGATAAGTGACCAAATTAATAGAAGTTCATCATCACATTAAAACCAAAGTACATAGATAGTTCGCATTGAACAACATATAGCTCTTCAGAGCATCTAATTAAACCATACATTGAAACTATGTAAAATATTTCATTCCAACAAGAAATGCGATCATAACCGCAACCAAGGTAACAATTGATCCAACGGCATAATGATACCAAGCCTCGGTATTAATGGCATATTTTCTAATCTTTCTAATCTTCAAGCGCATTGCATCCATCTTGATCTTTTGATCATCAACGATATTCGCAACATGCAACTCCAATATCAT
>NW_021229146.1:0-390 GCF_002162155.2 Triticum dicoccoides | reverse complement strand
ATCGATCACTTCTCTCGGTATGCATGACGAACTTCTGTACTTAATGGTTTCCTTCATTTTCTTACTAGCTAGCGTGTCGAGGGCCTCTCTATGTACAGTACGTAGCGTCGACCAAGCACGGACATAACAGAGGACACTTCTCTCTATTAATTAGCTAGCTAACACAATATATGAAACACCTAAATTAACCCGCCAAACCCCCCCCCCCCTTCAAAAAAAAAAAACCCCAGCCACTGAAATGCTGACGCGTGGATGCCTTTTGGTCTCGGTTGGTGCCACCAACCGGGATCAAAGGCCCTCCTGCCTGGGCTCGGCGTACCGGCCACATGGAGACCCATCTGTCCCGGTTCGTGCTAGAACCGGGACTAAAGGCCTAGGGCATTAGTAACG
>NW_021229145.1:24030-27973 GCF_002162155.2 Triticum dicoccoides | reverse complement strand
GTGGCACGCTATAACGTTTATTGGGCACGGAATTTTTGTGCGGCCGTTGGAGATGCTCTTACCAGCGCAGCGGAGCATGGTGCGGGAGTCCCTGCAGGTGGCGACGAGGATTCTGGTGCGCACCAGGAGCTCCACCACGGTGGTGGGTGGACCCCATGATGGGCCATCCCGATGTCGGCTGCCCCATCCCCAGCGCGTGCGCCCGCTCGAAGCTCCGCTTCAGCGCCCCCTCCCATGCACGACGCTCCACCTCGTCATCCTTTTTCGGGTGCTCCTTCGGGTAGGCTGTTACCGTGCCCACCAGCTCTTCCGCAAGTATGACATTCATCTGTTACCTGCACAGGGCCGACAACGCACCACGACGTAGCAAGCAAATCAAAGGTCTAACGGAAAGTACGTGGACGGTGTCGACCACTAGACCCGGAGGTGGCTTGGAATGTGACGTGGGGGTCGCCGTGGCCGTCGAAGACGGCAATGAAGTGCATGGGGGAGCCGTCGGCCCGGGCACAGCGATATGGTGTGCTCCATACCCTTTCGCGGATCCATTCCCCACTCCGACGCGAACCAGAAAGAGAGGTACCACACAGCCGCCGCCGCCGCCGCTTCAGCTGGCAGCACCGCAACATGGGCGCCGGCACCACACCCGATCAATCCCTTTCCTTGGTGCCTGTCAGGTGCCCCTCTGACTCTGACGATGCGTTGTACCCGGACGAGGGCAGTGGGGACTGCGCCTCGCCTTCCACGGAGGCCACGGCGGGGCCGGCTCCCCACTCGCCGGCGGCGGGGATCACTAGTGCAGAACCGGGCAATAGCACCGGTTCGTAAGGCCCTTTAGTGCCGGTTTAGGAACCGACACTAAAGTTTGGGCACTAAAGGCCCCCCCTTTAGTACCGGTTCAGCACGAACCGGTGCTAAAGGGCAACCACGTGGCACGAGCCAGCTCCGGGGGTCGGAAGCCCTTTAGCACCGGTTGGTAACACCAACCGGTACTAAAATGTTTGGGGTTTTTTGGTTTTATGATTTCTTTTTCATTTAATTTTGTGTTTTCCATTTTAATTCTTTTTCGTTTGCTGGTATTTTACGGTACTACACATTATACACGTTATGCATATATATATATATATTTATTTATATATATATATATATAAATAGAATTTCTAGTAGAACCAATCATATATATATATCATCAATGTCTCACAAACCACCATATTAATTTACACATACACACATGTATAGCTATATACAATTTTTCCTACATATGCATGTTACCTTCGGAGCCAGTGGCATTAGCCTAATTGGTGCCTTCGGAGCACGATGATAATTGGAAGTGGTTCATGACCTGGTCGATGGGGGCAGTAGCGGGTAATAGTATTCTCCCTTCTGATTTATGACATGGTCGAGCAAAAATCCCGCAATTTTCTCTTGAAGTGCTTCTACGCGCTCCGTTTTTAGGAGCTTGTCCCGCACCTCTTTGAACTGTTAAGAAGGAGATCAATATGCATGTGTATTAGTTGTGTGACTAGATATCGATAATGGTGTAAAAATTGTGAATAGTGTTCTGACAAGCATACCCATTCCTGTCTTTGAGATCTGCTCCTTTCGGACGCCATCATGCGAATGTTCTCGCAAACGCAGAATTCACACATATCAATCCCCTGCGCCTGCTTCAGGGCCTTTATTACGAGAATGGAATTTAATTTGATCAGATAATAATTAATCAATCATGATAATTAAAGAGATGGCAGCTAGCTAGCTAGCTAGTACTACTTAATTACTTACCTTGGGTCGAAACCATTTCAGCTGTCGTTTCCATTCGCCTTCCGTGACGCTGATGAACCTTGCCCAAGCCCTGCCCGCCGACAAGGAAAATGAATAAAGGGGTTATTAAATAGTTCATATCATGAAATGACGAACGAAATAGGCCGAGATATATAGTTAATAATGATTGAAATTACCTGTTGACTATCCCAAACAAGATGTTATAGTCACTATTTGCTTTGAGTAGCGAGTCCAGTATTTCAACTGTTCCGGCGTCAACTTTAATGATACACAAGATCCAGTAAAATCTGCATGCACACACGTTTGCATGTCTTAATTAAGCGGGCATATGTAAGCAAAAACATGTAGCTTGCTAGTAGGCAAAAACAGAGAATTTGTAGTACAAGAAAGTGTGACTCACTGGAAGTTGTAAGGAAGTAGTATATCTTCATTGTATTTGAGGCGCTTCAAGAACTCTAGCATGCTGTCCTCTACCTTCTTTTCATGATGCTTGTTTATTTTCCATGTGTATTCATTAACGGTGTTTGGGTCAATGAACCCAATGTCATAGCGTCCACCTTTTCTCATTTCAAACATCTTCATCCTGCGTAATACCACAGAAAAGAATATAGTGAGGATAATTACAGGTAATGCTTGATCAAAAGGATCACTACAGCTAGCTTGAGACTTAAATTACAGAAAGAAATCACTTACAGACAATAGCAACTGACGATAGATTTGTCGAGTGCGTCTTGATTGTATAACTAAAACAGTTCAGAATACTCAACGGCCACAGCTTTCTCATGGTAGTAATGATCCTTCTTGACATACACCATGAGGGACTCTCGATCGGATCTCTTGGTAATATCCATGTACCATTGATGCAATTCATACATTCTCGTTGGGAGCTTCTTGACATCTTCTCGCTTGACCAAAGGTTGGCCCCGGACATATTTCCGTTTTATTTCCTCCTCTATAATCACAGGCATGTCCTCGATCTCGAGGAGTTGTCCAACAGTGATCTTGAGTTCTTCAGCCTGCATTATATGCTCCTGGGTTATTACCACATCGCCCACCTCGGGAACGTAAACTGTTTGACCACAATAATATTGGGCGCGCGTACTGTCACGTGTTGTTGGCGGCACAACAAGCGGGGGGATCGATTGCGCCGCTTGTTCTCCCAGCTGGGCAACGGTTTTCCCGCATTTTTTGACAGCTGCTTGTTGTTTGCTCGAGCTCGAGCTCGCCTCCTTCTGTAGACGTTGTCGATGTAACTTCCTGATGTGGCGCTCATAGTCTGTGTCAACAGGCTTAGGAGCTGGTGGTTGAGCCATACAAATGAAGTGGTCAACTACTTCCACAGGCACTTTCTCCCTTGGCGGCGGTGGCGGTTTCGGTCCAAAATGGGCGTCGACTTCTGCCCGCACTATGGCATTGGTTTGCTCCTCGGTCCTGTCGTAAGCCCTCACGGGAAGAGGAGTAGTGAGGTTTGGACCATATTTATATCGCTTGCCTCCGCGTGTACTTCCTGTACTATGACCTCGACTCGTACCGCTACGCACCATAGCTGCGGGGTGTCTCTTCTGCGATTGCTGAGGCGGCGAAGACGGCTGACGGGGCTGAGTTGGACGAGGAGGAGTGGCCTGAAGCTGTGCCGGACTTGGAGGAGGAGTGGCCTGAGGTTGTGCCGGACTTGGAGGAGGAGTGGACGTCTGACACTGTGTCGGACTTGGAGGAGGAGTGGCCTGACACTTTGCCGGACTTGGAGGAGGAGGAGTGGCCTCACGTGTTGGTGGACTTGGAGCGGGAGTCTGCTGACTCGGTGGCGGACTTCGACGAGGAGTCGGGTGACGCGGTGTCGGTAGCCTTCGAAAGATGATGCAATCCTTTCTCCATAGGATGACATGATGTATGGCCTCTCCCAATGTGTGCTCGTCGTCACCTCTAGAAATGTCAAGTTGTAGCTCCGAATATGGGTCCACCACCTCATCAACCAAGACACGAGCATAGCCCGCTGGAATCGGGTTGCAATGGAAGGTTGCCTCGGGGGAATTTGAAAAAGCAACGGCGTCCGCCACCTTCATGGATATGTTCTTCATTTTGAAGTGTAGCTCGTAGTTAGTGTTCTCCGTGATGTCATCCATGGGGTATCTATCCAGCACTGCGTCGCCCGGGGCGGAACCCA
>NW_021229145.1:19357-22104 GCF_002162155.2 Triticum dicoccoides | reverse complement strand
ATCGGCGACGGGCCGGTGCGGCGACCGGGACAGCGACGGGCCGGTGCGGCGACAGGCCGGCGACGGGGGCGCCGCAGAGTCGACGGGGACGACGCGACGAGGACGGGGGCGTCGCGGAGTCGACGGGGACGGCGCGACAGGAGCGGCGACGGCGCGGGACGGGGCGGCGGCAGAGAGAAGTGGGAGATGAGAAACTGAAAATTTTCGAAGTGTTTCTTATATAGGGGACACCTTTAGTACCGGTTGGAGCCACCAACCGGTACTAAAGGCCTGTTTTGGCCAGGCCAAGCGGCGGAAAGCGACCCCCTTTAGTACCGGTTGGTGGCTCCAACCGGTACTAAAGGCCCCCCCTTTAGTATCGGTTGGTGCCACGAACCGGTACTAAAGGGGGGTGCGCTGCCAGGCGAGGGGCGCAAAGTTTAGTCCCACCTTGCCTAGCGAAGGGCAGCCGCACTGGTTTATAAACCCAGCCGCGGCTGCTCCTTCGAGCTCCTCTCAAATGCAGGCCTTCTGGGCCTACCTGTGCTATGCTGCCCCGTGGGCCTACTGGGACTTTGCGGGCCTGCATCCTGGCCAACAACGGGTTGGGTTTCTAGTCGTATGCAGGCCGCTCTAGCCTAGTAGGCGGGCTTTTTTTTGCTTTATTTATTTTTGAGTTGTTTTTTTTGTATTTAGAGTTTCTTTGTGAATATTTTTGCTTTAGGTACAAAAAATTACAAACTTTCTGTTAGTGCCCGTAGTTTTCAAATTTGAATAGTTTAAATTTTGAATTATTTGAAATTAGTGTGAATCACTAGTTTGTGAATAACTTAACTTTAAAAATCAGTAAAGGCATGAAAGAATTTGTTTGCACATAAAATTTCTTCGCGTTTCAAATGCCAAAACACATAATTAACTATCCTAACTATTACAGAGATTCCCTTCTGGGTGTGAAACATGAAAGAAAGTGATGATAGCTAGTGAAGCCGATCACATCGCAGATCTTTGGGTGTGAAACTTTTTCTTCGCGTGTGTCCCTTTGCACCGTAACCATGGAAAATCTTCATCATTTAACGGGATGCTCGGGTCAATATTCACTGTGAATGGAGCAATTTCATCAAACTTTTCATAATCTTCTGACTTGTCTGTCTTGTCATCCACTCCCACGATGTTTCTCTTCTCAGAAAGAACTATGTGCCGCTTTGGCTCATCGTATGATGCATTCGCTTCCTTATCTTTTCTTTTTCTTGGCTTGGTAGACATGTCCTTCACATAGAAAACCTGTGCCACATTATTGGCTAGGACGAATGGTTCGTCTGCACACGCAAGATTGTTGAGATCCACTGTTGTCATTCCGTACTGCGGGTCTTCCGTTACCCCGCCTCTTGTGATATTGACCCATTTGCACCGAAACAAAGGGACCTTCAAACCACGTCGATAGTCAAGTTCCCATATGTCATGTATATAACTATAATATGTTTCCTTTCCCGTCTTGGTTTCTGCATCAAAGCGGACACCACTGTTTTGGTTGGTGCTCTTCTTATCTTGGGCGATCGTGTAAAATGTATTACCATTTATCTCGTACCCTTAGAAAGTCATTATATTCGAAGATGGTAACTGGGACAGCAAGTACATGTCATCTTCAATAGAGGTGTCATGCATGGTACGTGCTTGCAACCAGCTGGCGAAATTCCTGGTTTGTTCACGTGTAATCCAGTCATCAGACCGCTCCGGGTGTTTGGAGCGTAGCAAATTCTTGTGTTCATCCATATACGGAGCCACCAAGGTGGAATTCTGTAGAACTGTGTAGTGTGCTTCAGTGAGAGAATGTCCGTCCATACATATTATTTGTTCCCCTCCTATCGTGCCTTTTCCATCCAGTCTGCCCTTATGCCGCGATTCAGGAACACCAACCGGCTTAAGGTCAGGAATAAAGTCAATACAAAACTCAATGACCTCCTCATTTTGACGGCCCTTGGAGATGCTTCCTTCTGGCCTAGCACGGTTATGAACATATTTCTTTAAGACTCCCATGAACCTCTCAAAGGGGAAAATATTGTGTAGAAATACAGGACCCAAAACGTTAATCTCTTTGCATAGGTGAACTAGGACGTGCGTCATGATGTTGAAGAAGGATGGTGGGAATACCAACTCGAAACTGACAAGACATTGCACCAGATCATTCTGTAACCTTGGTATGATTTCTGGATCGATTACCTTCTGAGAGATTGCATTGATAAATGCACATAGCTTCACAATGGCTAATCGAATGTTTTCCGGTAGAAGCCCCCTCAACGCAACCGGAAGCAGTTGCGTCATAATCATGTGGTAGTCATGAGACTTTAGGTTCTGGAACTTTTTCTCTACCATGTTTATTATTCCCTTCATATTCGACGAGAAGCCAGACGGTACCTTAATACTGAGCAGGCATTCAAAGAAGATTTCCTTCTCTTCTTTGGTAAGAGCGTAGCTTGCATGACCCTGATGTACGCCGTCTTTTCCGTGCATACGTTGCTGGTCCTCCCGTGCCTCAGGTGTATCTTTTGTCTTCCCATACACGCCCAAGAAGCCAAGCAGGGTCACACAAAGATTCTTCGTCACGTGCATCATGTCGATTGCGGAGCGGACCTCGAGGTCTTTCCAATAGGGCAGGTCCCAAAATATAGAGTTCTTCTTCCACATGGGTGCGCGTCCGTCAGCGTCATTCGGAACAGGTTGTCCACCAGGACCCTTTCCAAAGACCACCTTCAAATCCTTGACCATATCAT
>NW_021229145.1:0-19315 GCF_002162155.2 Triticum dicoccoides | reverse complement strand
TACATCAGCACCAGTACGGTGGCGAGGCTTCGTCCGGTGATCCGCCTCACCTTTGAAATGCCTGCCTTTCTTTCTTACGGGATGCCTGCTCAGAAGAAATCGACGATGTCCCAGGTACACATTCTTATTAGCCAAATATATACTGTCGGTATCGTCCAAACAGTGCGTGCATGCGCGGTATCCCTTGTTTGTCTGTCCTGAAAGGTTACTGAGAGCAGGCCAATCATTGATGGTCACGAACAGCAACGCATTTAGGTCAAATTCTTCCCCCATGTGCTCATCCCACGCACGTACACCTGTTCCATTCCACAGTTGTAAGAGTTCTTCAACTAATGGCCTTAGGTACACATCAATGTCGTTGCCGGGTTGCTTAGGGCCTTGGATGAGCACTGGCATCATAATGAACTTCCGCTTCATGCACAACCAAGGAGGAAGGTTATACAAACATAGAGTCACAGGCCAGGTGCTATGGTTGCTGCTCTGCTCCCCAAAAGGATTAATGCCATCTGCGCTTAGACCAAACCATACGCTCCTTGCGTCATCTGTAAACTCCTTCCCGTACTTTCTTTCCATTTTTCTCCACTGCGACCCGTCAATGGGTACTCTCAACCTTCCGCCTTTCTTACGGTCTTCTCTGTGCCATCGCATCGCCTTGGCATGCTCTTTGTTTTGGAACAAACTTTTCAACCGTGGTATTATAGGAGCATACAACATCACCTTGGCAGGAATCTTCTTCCTGGGGCGCCGGCCCTCGACATCACCAGGGTCATCGCGGCTGATCTTATAGCGCAATGCACCACATACCGGGCAAGCGTTCAAATCCTCGTACTCACCGCGGTACAGGATGCAATCATTAGGGCATGCATGTATCTTCTGCACCTCTAACCCTAGAGGGCAGACAGCCTTCTTTGCTTCGTACGTACTCTCGGGCAATTCGTTGTCCTTTGGAAGCATATCCTTTATCATTACCAGCAACTTTCCAAATCCCTTGTCAGATACACCATTCTCTGCCTTCCATTGCAATAATTCCAGTGTGGTGCCTAGCTTTTTCTTGTCACCTACGCAATTCGGGTACAACAATTTTTTGTGATCCTCTAACATGCACTGCAACTTCTTCTTCTCCAAATCACTTGCACAGTTTCTCTTTGCATCGGCAATGGCCCGACCTAGATCATCAACGGGCTCATCTGATGCCTCTTCTTCAGCTTCTTCCCGCATTGCCGGCTCAGCTTCTTCCCGCATTACCGGCTCAGCTTCTTCCCCCATTGTTGTATCATCGTATTCAGGGAACCCATGGCCAGGATAGCTGTCGTCGTCCTCTTCTTCTTCATTGTCTTCCATCATAACCCCTCTTTCTCCGTGCTTGGTCCAAACATTATAATGGGGCATGAAACCGGACTTAAACAGGTGGACGTGAATGGTTCTTGACGTAGAGTAATTGTGACCATTCTTACAGCGAGCACATGGACAAGGCATAAAACCATCCGCCCGCTTGTTTGCCTCAGCCGCAAGCAGAAAAGTATGCACTCCCTCAACGAACTGGGGAGAACATCGGTCATCGTACATTCATTGCCGGCTCATCTTCATTACACAACACCGAATAGACCAAATTAATACAAGTTCATACATAAAGTTCATACAACACTTAAATGCAACAAACAAATAACTCTCTAGCTAAAGCATTTAAATGCAACAACAAATACGATCAAGATCGCAACTAAGGTAACAATGGATCCAACAGCATAATGATACCAAGCCTCACTATCGATGGCATATTTTCTAATCTTTCTAATCTTCAAGCGCATTTTCTCCATCTTGATCTTGTGATCATCGACGACATCGGCAACATGCAACTCCAATTCCATCTTCTCCCCCTCAATTCTTTTCAATTTTTTTTTCAAGTACTCGTTTTCTCTTTCAACTAAATTTAACCTCTCCGCGATAGGGTCGGTTGGAATTTCCGGTTCACATACCTCCTAGAAAAAATTTCTATGTCAACTTGATGGGCATAATTTGTCATAAACACGAAATGCAACTAGTTTTAAAAGAGAATATACATACCACACCCGAATCATAACAAGGACGAGGGCCGTCGGGGACGGATATCAAAACCATGGCACTATATGTATAACAAACAACGTACGGGTAAGATAATTATACGAGTAACTATATATCCAAATCACACAAACATCAATTTTTATATAAAATTTCATGAACAAGAGGCTCACCACAAGGTGGTGCCGGTGACGGGACGGTGCGGGCGATCGACGGTGGCTACGATGGAGATTTAGAAGGCACTAAGTAAACCACACCTACATATGCAAACTAAGTGTTATTTTTGACCTCAAATTGCATATAAATCAAATACTAGCACGTATATATATCCTCCCAAATTACTAAACTCACAAATTAATCACTATATAAAGCATTGCAAGAGCTAATCTAGCAATGAGAGATGAAAGGACAAAGTTGCTAACCTTTGTGATCATTTGAATGGATGGGGGCCTTCAAATCTTGACAAATTTTGGGCAAAATGTGTGATGAGCTCGAGAGAAAGAGGGGAAGAACAGAGAGGAGAGGGGAAAGGGGAAGAACAGAGCGAGCTCGGGTGGACGAAGGGTTTATGTAGGACGACCTTTAGTACCGGTTCGTCCCAAGAATCGGTACTAAAGGGGCTGGAGGGGCCCCAGTCTGACAACATCCTGCCACCACTCTCATTAGTACCGGTTCGTGGCACGAACCGGTGCTAAAGGTTCGCCACGAACCGGTACTAATGAAAGCGGCCCGGCTAGCCGTTGGAACCGGCACTAATGTATACATTAGTACCGGCTCAAATACAAACCGGCACTAATGTGCTTCACGTTTGACCCTTTTTTTACTAGTGGATGTTGTTGACACCGGCGTTGGCCATAACTATAGATCGACGATCACGGGAGGGAGCATATTGATTAGAACGGACGAGGGCCCTGAAGCAGCAGAGAATTCGCTACCAAGCAAGACTTGTGGAAAAGAAACGAACACACAGGGGCCGGAGGAAACGTGGAGGATGAAGAAGAAATGAAATCTGGTCTTTGGGAGCGAAACAATTTTGTGTAAAGGACACGGTATATGGAATTGTGGCTACGCGGCGGAAGGCGACAAACACGTGTTTATTCATTTATTACTCGTAGTTTATTTCTACTTTTTTTTAATATTTCAGCATCATTATCTTCTACTTCCTCCGTCCCATAATATAAGTATTATTGACACTACTCTTTTGTGAAAAATGCTCTTATATTATGGGACAAAGGGAGTATCTTCCATTTATTATTTTCTTTTCTTTTTGGGGTAAAATCCTGATTGCTCATTGATCAAACTAACATAGCCCATGATGCCCTCCCTCCCATGTGGCCCTCGCGTTGCCTCCTGGGCGCCTCGGGGGCGATATGATCTTTCATCGCGCCGCCTCACCTCATCCCCCTTCCCTCCCTCGCCGCCACCAGATACTGCCACCGGCAAAGCCCGGGCGGGCACAGGGGAAGGTGGCGGCGGGGATCTCGGCGCCCGGATCAAAACATATTCATTGCGTATTTAAAGAAAGTTATTTGTATTTAAAAAATATTAACCATGTACTTAAAAAGTGTTAATCACAAATTTCTAAAAAAGTTTGCATCACATATTTGTCAAAACAGTTATGCATTGACCATCATCTTCCGCTGAACCTGCACAAGCTCCGACGTCGACCCGAAAGCCATTGGCCATACTGCGGCCGCTGCCCCTTCAGCTGGTAGTAGGGGCGCTGCCAACACGTTGGAGACATCTCCTTGACGTAATTTGGGGACGCCACTGAACCGTCCGATTAAGTGTAGCACCTCGATGAGGTGTGTGGGCACCTCCGTAATTTAGGGACGCCACTGAACCCTCTGATTATGTGTAGGGACACCACTGAATGCAGTGGGTGTCATTTCTTTCTGAAATTTCATATGCGGGTAGAGTGGTAAATAATGTATGCAAAAAAAATCAGATATTTTGTAAAAAAAGTCAGTATATTTTTTCCTGAATTTACTATTCATAACGGGTGCGTGTGTCGAACCATGTCTCAAACAAAATTCATGTTCATTGAAAATCTCAAAATTTTAAAATTTCGAGCTGAACTGAGGTACATATTTGGAAAGTGTTAAAAGGAAATCATAAAAAATGGGAAATGGCAGAAATAAAAACCTTCTAGTTTTACGGCATTAATTGGAATTGAAATAAAACCTTCTAGAAGTAGCAGAATTCCAAATCCAAAGAAAGAAAGAAACATGATAGTGCTGGCTGGCGCGTCCAATTAGTGCACACGATGCCGATCGGAACGCAGCTGCGTGCAGATCAGATCGAAGCCTCGAGGAAACCCTTCCCTTCCCAGCTTTAATCCCCGTTTCCTGTTTTTGATCCAGCCCGCTCCTACGCGACGCGATCGACGATGTATAAGCTCAGTCTGAACCACCTGTGCCAGCAGCGGCGGTGGGCGACGCCGGTCTACACCGACCGGCGCGAGCAGTGGCGGAGCTAGATGCAGACTACGCCTGGGGCTGTACTATATTGAGTGATAAACTTCTATGGTTTTTTATGCTTTGCATGAAGAAATTACAAAGGAAGTTGTTTCTAGACCTGGGGCTATAGCCCTAGCTGCCCCAGACCTGTCTCCGCCACTGGGCGCGAGGGCCCTGACCACGCGTCAAGGTTTCATTCTAGCGTTGCCATCGGCGGCACCGAGTTCAGCTCGCCAGAGTCCGGGTCCCGCGCGCTCATCCAGGCGCAGGACCTCGCCGCAAGGGCAGCCTTGGAGGACGTCGCCGCCAGGGAAGCGTTGGAGCACCCCTCGTTACCTCCGCAAGTACTAGCCGGCGAGTATGTATGCGCCCTAGCTAGCTAGATCTCATTTTGTCCAATATTTTAGGGCTCCGATTAGCGCCAGATGCATGCGCCCGTCGCCTCTCCGCCCCTCGGCAGCTACTTTCTGGTGAGTACTAATATTTTCTACGAGCCAACAATGTAACCTGTCTTGGAAGAGAGACGGTGTAGAGGTAGATAGAGGAAAGAAAGACATGGACGCGAGAAAGGGCACAAGACGAGGAAGGCTGGAGGATGAAGAAAAAAAGTTCTGGCGTGAAGTGTTTTTGCGCCACACTCGTATGGAAAAAAAGGTACATCGTGTATATGAAAAAATATATTCATCGTCTACTCAAACAAGTGTTCATCATGTACTTGAAAAGGTGTTCAACAGATATTTGAAAATGTGTTCAACACTTATTTGATAAATGGTCATCTTGTATTTGAGAAAGTGTTCAACACATATTTGATGTTCCTCGTGTATTTCAAAAATGTTTACAGCATAGTTTAAAGCGTAGTACAAAGCGTGTGCATAAGAACCAAACTGCGTGTGCAAGTCCCCCAATACCGCAACTGCCTGTCGTTGGAGCCCCACACTTTGCCTCCGGCCGCCTTGACGCACGCCCTCTCGTCTGCCCGCTCCAGTTGTATCCACTCCTCATGAAGTTCAAAATTTGTCCAAAGGAGAAAAATACAATGCGCATGAGGCGATTAATATCACCTTTGGTCCTCGGACAACGGGATGGCATCACCGGCGCTGCATAGCACGGCGCGGGAGTCGCCGCAGTTGATCACCAGGATGCTACCGCGGAGCAGAAGCGCCACCACGGCAATGCACCCCACGATGGGCCATCCCAATTCCGATAGCCCTATCCCCAGTGCGTCCGCCCGCTCGAAGCCCCGGTTCAGCACAGCCTCCCACGCTTGACACTCCGCCTCTTTGTCATTTTCCGGGCCGGCGAGCTCCTCCACCAAGATGGTGTGCATCTGTTCCCTGCACAGGGCCGACAGCTGCGTCGCCATATACCAAGCAAATCAAACGTGTAAGGTAGGGTGCACATGTGTCGAGTACTCGACCTAGATATGGCATGGAAGGTGTCGTAGTCGGGCCAAGTGAAGCAATGACTAGGTGAGGACAGGGGAGGTTACCTTGAGGCCGCCGTGGCCGTCCATGAAGGCGAAGAAGTGCATGGGCGAGGCGTTGGCCTAGGCGCAGAAGAACCCACGCAGCCCCTTCTCCAATGCCGACCCGAACACCAATGGGCCACATGGGCCACACAGCTCCTGCCGTCACTTCAGCGGGCTGTAGAGAGCCGCCACCGCGTGGGAGCTCTCCCCTTCCTCTGCGCCGGTGACGTAGCCCTCCGACTCCTCCGAGGATGCGAGGTAGCCGGACAAGAGAGGTGAGGACTAGACCTCACCTTCCTCCAACACCACGGCAGAGTTGGCTCCCGACTCGCCGGCGGCGCAGGCCATAACTACAGAGTACAGAGCATAGATCGACCACACGAAGGGGCAAGCTGGTTGAGCACAATGCCTGCGGGCTGCAGCTCGGCAAAGCCTTCGCTACCAAGCAATCTGCAGGGAAGAAACGGGCGCGGAAGAGGAGGAGGAAAACTGGAGCACTCTCTGCTTTATCCAATTTTTCGTACTAGCGATGGAAGCAGTTTTGTGTATGAATTGGGGCTATAGGTGGCAGGCGTCGGACAAGTGCCTTTCTTATCCATATTACTACTTTAATTAATTAATGTTTCTCCATTTTTAATGTTTCATTATTTTCTCCTATTTTATGGTCGATCTTAAATAATACTATATTCCCAACTCAAAAATAAAAAATACGATCTTTCATTTATTATTTCTCCTATTGATTCCTAGAAGATTTTCTCCTATTTTTATGCCGCTGACATGTCCTGAGGCATTTCTTCTGCATCTTCAATATCTTCTTCCTTTTAATGTTTCATTATTTGCTTCTTTCTTTTCTCTTTCTCAGACAATATCTTCTATTTACTGTTGATAATTTACTTATTGTTGTCGCATGTACTAGAAGATAGCGAGATATCCAAATTCAGAGACATTATGTCACCCACATCCCATTCTCATCCTGAAGGTGTGTCTAGCATCGTTGAAGGGCATCTCGGAGTTGTCTTCGTCGGATCTCTCAAGATTCTATTGGTGCATGTCTTCGATGGGTCTGTTTGGATCTAGTGTTTGTTCGATTTCGGCCGTTTGTCTACACGTTTGATCATTACGTTCTACACTTCTCATCTACAGTATCCATTGCTTGCTCTTGATTAATGTGTCATGATTTTCTCCTTATCTCTTTCGTCCTTCTCAGGCTGGTCCCGCGTTCAGAGCACTCGCCATTCGTTGTCTATCTTTAAGATTCAGAGAATGATCACTGCATGTATTCTCTCTCCCCATTTAAATGACACGTGTTTAAATTTGTTTCCATATTTTGAATGATTGATATCTTTCAAACTAAACGTTGTTTCTGATGCTTGTATGGAAAAAAAGAGTGGAAAGAAAGAAACAGAGGCGAGAAAGGGCAGAAGACAAGGAAGGTTGGGAGGATGAAGAAAAAAGTTCCGGTGGGAAGTGTATTTGTGCCACACTCGTATGGAAAAATAGTTCATCATGTATTTGAAAAAATAAATTAATCATGCGCTCAAAAAAGTGTTCATCATGTACTTGAAAAGGTGTTCAGCAGATATTTGAAAAAGTGTCCAATACATATTTGAATAAATGTTCATCTTGTATTTGAAAAGTGTTCAACACATATTTGAAGTTCATCGTGATTTTCAAAAATGTTAACCGCATTGTCAAAAAATATTCAACGTATATTTCAAAACATATTCACTCCGTATTTAAAGAATGTTCATTTGTATTTAAAAAATATTCACCTTGTACTTTAAAAATTGTCCATCGCATAATTCTAAAAAAACTGTTCATCACATATTTGCAAAAAAACATGTTCATAGCATATTTCTGAAAAAAATATAGATCACATATTTGTTAAAAAGTGTTCACCACATACTTTTGTTTTTTTGTATATTGTATAAGATAGATATGTACAAAACCAATGTTAATGCATGGAAACAAAACGTGTATGTATGCATCTAAAGTGTAGGTAAATCTGACCCTCACCCCAAGGTTTGCTAAATCCTCCACCGGTCTCCTTGATAATCACCTTTTAGTTAACGGAACTGTGGTCGATCGGAGATAGAGATTAGTTTGCTTGGCGGCGGCCCGCGGGTTGTTAAAATATTCTCCGCTGTGCTCTGGCCCGGGGCCGATCTAAGGCATGACCGTGCACGCCTGGGTCTACGAGTTCACGAAGGTATTACGGGCGGTTCGGGCCTGACGTGTGCTCCCAGGGATCTGATCTGGGGCGCCGGAATTATTTCGCCGAGGAACGGCCGGCCGCTTTGGCTGTCCGTCGTCTACAGTGATCTGTGTAGCAGAGGTGGCGTTTCTATAGAGAACCGTGTCTATTCTAGGCCTCGTGATATGTGTAAGTTCCCGTTGTTATTTTTGCTCTTCCGTGAGTCTCTGTGAGGTCGTTGTTTGAGATTCATTGTTGTCTCTTGTCTGTCGGAGGTCGTTCGGCCCGTTCCTGATTGCAACGTTGTCGTTGACTGAGGTCGCAAGGTCGTCCCGGTACCAGGCTTAGGCAGTACTTCCTTTTTTTTTGTTCGACCTAGGCGCTACTCCTTCCGTAAATAAATATAAGAGATCTAAGCGACTTTTATCTTTTCTTCTAGAGGGAGTACTTGTTTTATGAGTGTGCCTCAGAACAACTTGTATCTAAACCCCACAACATGGCAAGCATTCCCCGTACGCGCAGCTGCCCGTCTGCGAAGGCGCACACTTCTTCTCCCGCCCCCATCCCAACCAGTGGCTCCAGCTGCATCTATGCATGAAGCTCAAATTCGTAATCTTCAGCATCATTATCTTCTACTCCCTCCGTCTCATAATATAAGAGCGTTATTGACACTACTGTACTGTAAAAATGCTTTTATATTATGGGACGGAGAGAGTATCTTCCACTTATTATCTTCTTTTCTTTTTAGGGAAAAAACTTGATTGTCCATTAATCAAACTGACATAGCATAGCCCATGGCGCCCTCCCTCCCATGCGGCCCTCGCGTCGCCTCCCGGGTGCCTCGGGGGCGATTTGATTTTTCATCGCGCCGCCTCCCCTCATCCCCCTTCCCTCCCTCGTCGCCACCAGAGACGGCCACCGGCAAAGTCTGCGCGGGCACCGCGGAAGGTGGCTCGGGGATCTCGGCGCCCGGATCAAAACATATTCACCGTGTACTTCAAAAATGTTAATCACAAATTTCTGAAAAAGTTTGCATCACATATTTGTCAAAACAGTTATGCATAAGAATGACCATCATCTTCCACTGAACCTGCACAAGCTTCAACGTCGCCTCGAAAGCCGTTGGCCATACTGCCGCCGCTGCCGCTTCAGCTCGTAGTAGGGGCGCTGCCAGGGGCGGAATTGGGCCTGGGGCAACTGGGGCTATAGCCCCAGGCATGGCCCATCTAATAGGTTATATATGCAGCAGTAAATTTCCATTTTCGAAGACTTGGAGAGGCCCAGCCCCAGGCCTCAGCCCGCTGAGCTTTTCAGCGCCACAAGCCCAGTCTGGTCGATCGCTGCAGAAATTGGTAGCGCCTCGACCAGATCGCTCCATAAATCGCCACCAGGCTCTAAAAAAAATCGCCACCAAGCACGATGCACGATCGCTCCCATTCTCTAACGCCTGTCTCTCCAGATCTACCCCCCAAAAATTTCTCATGCTGCGCCGCCAACTCTCCCCGTCTCATCGACTACTCGATCCACTAGACGCGCGCGGAGGCGGCCGGTGCTCCGAATCACGGATCTCTCGCATTGTTGGAGTAGCCCGCTTCACGCTCCTGTTCTGCTCTGTGTTCCATCAGTACATCTCCAGATCTCCACAACTGGCTGAAAGGTAGTACTAACATTTTCCCATAGTTCTTTTTGTCAGCCAAAACCAACGACTTCGTAATTGCATTGCTTTAGTCAATTTGTTTCGTTGTTATTTGTTAACAAAAGAAATAGAAAATCAAGATGAAGAGGACCTGGACAGTTCATATGGTCTTGTTTTCCAAAATGGCAAATGAACAGTCGACTTGGTTTATCTCTATTTCTTGATTTTAAATACTCATTTTTATGTTTACAACTCCAGGTCCTTCTACTATTGCCGATGAAGAAATGATCTGTCTCAAATGAAGCAAGCCTTCATTTATTTGGCATCACGGTTTGCAATGATGCACTTTGTTAGATCGATGGCATGTTTATTGAAATTGCTCTTGTGGCAATAAGGAAATAATGTTTTACTCTTCATCAAAATTTATGGTGTACTTCTAACATTCAATTGTATGTGTTATTTTTGGCGATTTTTTGTAGGTTGTGGTATTGACGTTATTTATAGCCGCTTAGCTTTAGCCCTAGGCTTCGAGAAATCCTGATTCCGCCTCTTGGCGCTGCCAACACATTCGAGACACCTCCTTCCTCGACGTAATTTAGGGACACCACTGAACCCTCCGATTATGTGTAGCACCTCGATGAGTTGTGTCGGGACCTCCGTAATTTAGGGACGCCACTGAACCCTCCGATTATGTGTAGGGACGCCACAAAATGCAGTGGGTGTCATTTCTTTGTGAAATTTCATATGCGAGTAAACTGGTCGATCATGTATGCGAAAAAAGTTCAGATTTTTGAAAAAAATCAGTATTTTTTTTCTGAATTTACTATTCATAACAAGTGCGTGTGTCGAACCATGCCCCAAACAAAATTCATGTCCATTGAAAATCTTGAAATTATAAAATTCCTCGAGCTGGACTGAGGTATATATGTATTTTGAAATTGTTAAAAGGAACGCATAAAAACGGGAAACGAGAGAAATAAAAACCTTCCAGTTTTACGGCATTAATTGGAATTGACAGCGCCCAACATGCGCAAAGCTGTCAGCAAACTTCCAAAACCAAAGAAAGAAAGGAACGCGATGGTGCTGGCTGGCGCGTCCAATTAGTGCACACGACGCCGGTCGGAACGCAGCTGCGCGCAGATCAGATCGAAGCCCCGAGGAAACCCTTTCCTTCCCATCTTCAATCCCCGTTTCCTGTTTCTGATCCAGCCCGCTCCTACGCGACGCGATCGACGATGTACAAGCTCAGTCTGAACAATCCGTGCCAGCAGCGGCGGTGGGCGACGCCGGCCTACACCGACCGGAGCGAGGGACCTGACCACGCGTCAAGGTTCCATTCCACCGTTGCCGTCTATGGCGCCGAGTTCCGCTGACCAGAGTCCGGGTCCCGCACACTCATCTAGGCGTATGACCGGTGCAAAAGAGTCGGGTTCGAGCGAGTTGGACCGGCCTCTGCTTTAGAAATTGGCTTGTGCTCAGCTTGTATCGATCTCGAGTTAGTTTCGATCTAAATAAAATGATTTTATTGATAATCTAAGGCAATTTTTCAAAATGGTAGGACACAACACAACATAGGAAACCACTATAATTTTTTTTTCGAAAAGGGCGGATACCCCGGCCTCTGCATCAGCATGATGCATACGGCCCTCTTATTAAACAAAATAGAGTAGTATCAACAAGGTTCCAAAGGTCCTGAAGAATGAAAAAAGAAAGCAACACAAGCTCACACAGAGCCCGGATAAGCTAGATACATCAAGCTAGCCACATCAAAGAGCCACAACCGGCGGGGCAAACTAGATAGGAATACTAAATGCCTATCCTATTACATGACCGCCATCCAAACCGGTTGAAGATATCCCGAGCTACCATCTCCCATCGGACAGACCCAGTAACCAAATGCTCCCTGGCCTCCGTCTGGGTGAGTAGCGACCATGAACGAATCAGAGCCGTAGTCCGGAATAAAACCTGCAAAAAATGTATATATGATGTTCTGTTAAAGACCAAATCGTTTCTGCAGTTCCAGATGGTCCACAGCAAAGCACAAACCCCCACCCGAATATGTCTCCCTAAGTTGGGCTCAATCCCATTAAGCCATGTCCCAAACAAAGTACTAACCGAATTCGGTGGTTTGATGTTAAAAGCAATGTGGACCGTCTGCCATAGAACCTTTGCAAGCGGGCAATCAAAAAAGAGGTGTTTAATAGACTCATCCCGATCACAGAAACTACACCTACTAGGTCCTGTCCAATTGCGCTTCTTCAAGTTATCCTTAGTTAAAATTACTTGTTTATGAACAAACCACATAAACACTTTTATTTTCAAAGGAACTTTGACATTCCAAACATGTTTGGACGTGGGAATGGAGCTCAAATTAATAACATCAATATACATTGATTTGACCGTGAAGCCTCCAGACTTAGTTAACTTCCAGCGCAATTCATCAAGTTGTTGAGACAGCTGGATATCCATCAGCCTTCTAACTAGATGGAGCCATTATTCCCAACGATTGCCCGCTAGCACTCGTCTAAACTGAATATTAAGGGGGATAGATTGGAAAACCGAAGCAATGACCACCTCCTTTCGTTGAACAATACGATACAAGAAGGGATATTGGATGGCCAGTGGTGCGTCACCAAGCCAAGTATCCTCCCAGAAACGCGTGCTCGAGCCGTTTCCTACAACAAACTTTGTCCTATTAACGAAAGCCTGCTTGACCTTCATGAGCCCCTTCCAGAAAGGCGAGTCAGTCGGCCTTACAGATACTTGCGACAAAGTTTTTGACTGGAGGTACTTGCCGCGAAGGATCTGTGCCCACACAGCATCCGTCTCCGACGAGAGCTTCCACAGCCACTTGCTAAGAAGGCATTTATTCTTAATTTCTAGATTCTCAATACCTAGACCCCCTTGGTCCTTCGGTCTACAAATAATGTCCCACTTAGCCAGTCTGTATTTTCTTTTCAGCTCATCACCCTGCCAGAAGAACCGCGATCTATAGAAATCTAGTCTCTTCCTGACTCCAACTGGTATCTCAAAGAACGAAAGAAGAAACATCGGCAAACTTGTGAGCACCGAATTAATAAGAATTAACCGGCCTCCATAAGATAAGAGCTTGCCCTTCCAGCAGCTCAGTTTCTTCTCAAATCGGTCTTCAATGCACTTCCATTCTCTGTTCGTTAGCCTACGATGGTGGATAGGAATCCCTAAGTATGAAAAAGATAACTGTCCCAACTCACACCCAAACAATTGTTTGTAGGCCTCCTGCTCATCTTTGGCCCTACCAAAGCAGAACAACTCACTCTTATGAAAGTTGATCTTCAACCCGGTCAATTGTTCGAATAGGCATAACACCAGCTTCATATTCCTAGCCTTACTCACGTCATGCTCCATAAAGATGATCGTATCATCAGCGTATTGTAGGATAGAAATGCCTCCATCAACCAGATGAGGCACCAATCCACCTACTTGACCATTTTCCTTAGCCCGTCCTAGCAGAATTGCCAACATATCTACCACAATGTTAAACAAGATAGGGGACATTGGGTCTCCTTGTCGTAGGCCTTTATGAGTCTGAAAGTAATGACCTATATCATCATTAACTTTAATTCCCACACTACCCTTTTGCGTAAATGATTGGACCTGCCTTCGTCAGGCTTCATCAAACCCTTTCATACGCAAAGATTGTTGGAGAAATGGCCACTTTATCTTATCATACGCTTTCTCGAAATCCACTTTAAAAATCACTCCATCCAATTTTTTGGAGTGGATTTCATGGAGCGTTTCATGCAAAACTACCACTCCTTCAAGAATGTTTCTGTCTGGCATGGACGCGGTTTGGGATTGATGCACCACAGAATGCGCGATCTGTGTGAGCCTGTTGGTCCCGACCTTTGTGAAAATTTTGAAACTAACATTGAGGAGACAGATCGGCCTGAATTGCTCAATTCGTACCGCATCCGTCTTCTTAGGTAGTAATGTGATAGTCCCAAAATTCAGGTGGAATAATTGAAGCTGTCCAGAGAATAGATCATGAAACATAGGTAGTAAATCCCCCTTAATAATGTGTCAGCACTTCTTATAAAACTCGGCCGAGAAACCATCCGGACCGGGAGCCTTATTATTTTTCATTTGAGCAATTGCCTCAAGAACCTCCTTCTCCGAGAACGGGGCAAGCAGAATGTCATTGTCAGCAGCCGAAAGCTGAGGTATATCCTCAGTCATGGACTCATCAAGTGACACCTTATTCTCCTTCGGTGGACCAAACAACTGCTTATAATACTCAATGATATAAGTTTTTAGGTTATCCTAACCTAAAATTGTACCCTCGTCCTGCTCGAGCTGAAAGATTCGCTTCTTTCTGTGCTTGCCATTAGCAATTAAATGAAAGAACTGAGTATTTGCGTCCCTCTGGACCACTCTACGAACCTATAAAATTTGACTTATTCTCTCTCAACTGAAGACTAGCTCTTGATAACTAGGGGTCGTGCATGAACTAGAAAGATAGAAAAATGGAGGTGCATCCGCTCTCAAACTTTGGCCGAGAATAATAGGATACTTAACACACGACTAACACACGACTAACCAAGTACCATATTTTGGCTGAATTTTCTCCGTGCTTAATTAGTCTTCCAAGATTACTACTAGGTAAAATTGAAAAAAAAATCATGCACAAAGGATATGGCAATAATTTATTCTATTTTCTTTTAATAGTATGTATCAAGATTGTTTAGTATAATTATATGACATCGAGCTATCGAGCTAAAATTGAGCGAGCCAGTGTTGGCTCAAGATTAGCATGTTTCTCTATCGAGAGCTACATAAAGTGTTCATACTCAGCACATTTCTTTTCGAGTCAATCTCGAGTCAAACCAAAATACGAGTCGATCTCGAGCAGCTCACGAGCCTCGAGCTTTTCTTGCAGGCCTAGCCGTAAGGACAGCCTTGTAGGACGACGCTACCAGGGAAGCCTTAGAGCACCCCTCGTCACCTCCGCAACTACTGACCGGTGAGTATGTATGCGCCCTAGCTAGCTAGATCTCATTTTGTTCAAGATTTTAGGGCTCCCGTTAGCACCAGATGCATGCGCCGTCGCCGCTCCGCCCCTCGGCGGCTACTTTCCAGGGAGTATGTCTGCGCCTTAGCTAGCCAGATCCTGTTTTGTTCAAGGTCCTAGAGCTCCGGCTAGCGCCAGATATATGCGCCGTCGCTGCTTCTAAGTCAACTGCCAAAGCAGACATGAGACAACTCCTAAAAACATGATCCACCACAACTGATGGGGCCTCATCGTGCTCAAGAAGATCACAAAAGATCGACTTGTACAGAACATCCAGACTCTACAAATATAAGTGGGTTACCTTGCCGGTTGTTTGCAGATAACCATATATATAAGAGGTGTCAACTGTTAAATGAAGGTTTAAGCCGTTTTGGTTGCTAGCTACTCAGAAAGCGTCTAGTAGAAATGGATAGCTTATTGGTTATCGCACGAAGGAGAAGGTTGAGTATAACGCGTGTACCCTATAATGGACGTGATACTAATATTTTCTACGAGCTAACAAAGTAACCTGTCTTGGAAGAGAGACGGTGTAGAGGTAGAGAGAGGAAAGAAAGAAATGGACGCGAGGAAGGGCACAAGACAATGAAGGCTGGAGGATGAAGAAAAAAAGTTCTGGCGTAAAGTGTTTTTGTGCCACACTAGTATGAAAAAAAAGGTTCATCGTGTATATGAAAAAATATATTCACAGTCTATTCAAACAAGTGCTCATCATGTACTTGAAATGGTGTTCAACAGATATTTGAAAATGTGTTCAACACATCTCTATCTCTACTCCTATAAAAATGCGAGCTGGTGATGATGGTGTGCCTGCCATCCATCGCTTTCGACCGTCTGATCTGCATCCGACGCATAGAAGACAACCGCACTTCACATTTACAAAGAACCCCCCGTTCTCTTTGTTCATCTTCATCCAGTCCCACCTTATCCAATCGGCCAAGCAATAGATCCTTCTGGAAAAAACTAGTAGAACCAAAGTGGCAGCGGCCGCTCTTCACGCCACCGGCGTCGTCCGATCCAAACTCCTATCTGCCGCAGCAGGCTCGCCGCCACACCCACCTCCACCTCCCCTCCTCCCCATCGTCTCCTCCTGCCCCTATCCCATCTCCTACGGCGCTGAAATCGACAAGTACGTCGCCGGCACCGGCCGTCCGCGGTGTCTGCAATGCCTCTCCTGCCAACTCCTCCGATGTAGCAGACCCGCCGCCCAGCAACTCTCCCTCCTCACCTCCGTCTCCTCCTTCCCCTACCCCTATAGCGTGTGCTGGCATGCACGACTGGCGGCCCAGACGGCCCAGATGTCAGTAATGCCAACAGCAGACAGCACCCGGTGGAGGAGCTCTGGCAGGAAGGCAGCAAAGTCCGCACCGGAGCCAAGAGTGTTCTTCGGCGGGGGCTCCGGCTTGAGCTTTTCTTGGAGTAGCAATGACGGTTGGGGTCCGAGAAGACACGCGGGGTTGGGATGAGAAGGGCGCCGGCGAGGGGTTCGGCAGTGGTCAGGTGCTCTATGCAATCTGTTGATGCTCTCATTGTTAATCTATCTAGGCAGGATGCATAAGCAAAGCTCTAGATGTCCACGCTCTATATGTATTGCGCACCTTTTCTGCAGAGCTAAGTATGGACTTACAATTTTTCTTATTGCTGAAAGGAAATTGTTTCTTCTACAAATTAATCGATGAGTATTGAGTGTGAAGCATCGTTCAGTATCAAAGTCTCATAGCTTGTCAACAATCTAGCAGCTTCTTTGCGCAATTGCATTATGTTTACATGACAAAGGAGTTGATGCTTGATTTTTAGATCTGACTACTACTTTATGCAATTAGGCAAAACATGAATTAAAGTTTCTGTATTTATCCCACTATTACACTATTAGGCAAAAGAGGATTTTAAATTTACTTTATTTATCCCACTATTACTCAAGTTATGTTTCGATATTAATGGATTATAAGTTGAGACATCTGAAGGATATGGACATACTCTCCTTGCTTCTGCTCCTTAGCTCTGAAAATAAACCGTTTGAAGATTGTGGTGCAGCTCCAGGTCGTGGATTAGAGGTCCATGGTAAGGACTACCAGAGAGAAACGTACATGGTAAGGAGTACCACAGAGAAACGTATGTGATGGAGAAGGTGTGCTAAAACTTAGGTGTGGAGATGTCTGCATCAATCTGCACCCATATATCAGGTGAAGTTAAGGAAAATGATGACACCCAGATATGGTTAGATGGGACTGTAGCAGCATCTCAGGTGAAACGTCCAGCGTTGTTTTATGCATAGGAAGCACACAGGAAGAAGATGCAATGTGGTTGAGAAAAAAATGCTATGACTAGAATTCTTTTGTGGTAGAATTAGAAAGAAGATTTAAGGTGGTTAGTTCAAACATTGGCACCATGGCTTTAGTTGTCAAATTTGTGACTTCCTAGAACAGATACAAATTTATTATGAATTTCATATTATAGCTGTTATTTTCATGTTAGCATGTCGTAGCATTCATATGGTGATGTCTAAGTATTTCCCATGCAACGAGTAATGGCTTATAACTAATGATATATGTCTTCTTTATATAACTTGCATATTAACTGATCCAGTGAAGCACTGGCGGAGCCTCGTGGATCAGGGTGGACACGGTCCGAGCCGGCGTTTGGACCGGCCGCCGGCGGTCCGGTCCGGACCGGACCGAGCAGCGTGGCGGGCCTGTTTTCAGGGACCGGACCGGCGGCGGTGAAGCCCGGGCTGGACCGAGAGGACCGGCGGTCTTGTTTCCATGGTGGTCATGGCGAGGCGGTGGTGACCAGATCGTCGACAAGAGGATGGGTGTTGTGACAGAAACTGTGAGCAAAGGCAGAAGCGAGGTGGGAGACGTGCGTAGGTGCTGCGGCGAGGTGGGCGACATGCACGAGCGCCGGCGGGGAGGTAGGCGATGTGCCACGGGAAGTGCGCTCTGCGTCGCGGCAGTTAGCCATGCAACTAATGTGGGACGTGCATGAGCCCATGATTTTCTGTCTGCGGGCGTTGCCATAATTAGAGGATCAAACCTGACATGAAGTTAAATGTCAAATGGCGCCGCGATTTGCGGATCAAGCCTTGTTTCTCTCGTACTCCCTCCATTCCATAATGTAGTGCCTATAGATTTTTGTAAAAGTCAAACTTTGCCAACTTTGACCAAGTGTATAGAGAAAACCGTGTACATCTACAATACCAAACATGTACATTCTAAAAATATAACTCACGATATATCCAATGATGTGCATTTGGTATTCTAGATGTACCTACTTTTCTCTATAAACATGGTCAAAGTTTATAATGTTTGACTTTTGTAAAAATCTATAGGCACTATATTATGAAACGGAGGGAGTACTTTCGTATTTCTTGTTTGACTGAATAAAAGTGCAGAAAGTTAACACACGAACAGGACTGAATACAGTCATATTCAGTTATAGAGGTGCTCATTTATACAAGATATATACATGTAGGTGCCGCCACTAACCCAACAAACTCCCGAGCTAACCTCCACTAATCATGTACACGCGATAAAGACGCACACAACTAGGCAAGGTTTACAGAGAGAGCAACGGGTAGACCTGAACATACGCTTCACCAAAAGGAAAAGGGCAGCGTAGGATCAAGGCACGTGATTATAGGCAGAGCGTTTCTCCCACGATTTGCGCCTTCCAAAAATACTTGCCTTATTTGTTGGACGCGAAAATCACGGCCGATCGAGCTTTTTCCCCCCAGTTGATGGCCTGCGTGCGTGCTGTGCTGAAACGGCTGCCATGGCAAGGGTCGAGAACGCGAGATCGTCCGCGGTGCATGCACGACAGTGACGGCGACCGGCGGCGAGAGGCTATGGCGCATGGCGAGGAGAGGGAGGAAGGAGTGGGGAAGCTTGGGGACATGGTGGTTCACCCGGGGTTCATCGTTGGCCGCGATGACGACGAACAGCGGCGGCGCTGCCATTTTTTTCCTCGGTCCTCTCGGTCGGACCAGTTAAAGACCGGACCGGACCGACAAATTTTCGGGCCGTATTTGGCAGATCGGACCGACCCTTTTCTCTAGCGGGCCAGGACCGAGCGGGCCAAGACCAAGCGAGCCACGAGCGGGCCAAAAAGCCCGCTCGTTACGTCCAGCCCTACTCGTGGAGGCCAAAGGGGGTGTTCCAAAACTGCATTTTCTTTCTATGTATACTAAGCATGTTAGTCCAGCCCATCGGTGGATAACTGTCTCTCAATCCGATCAATTATTGCGTAGTCCATACGTACAAAGCTAAGCTAGCTAGCATAAGCAGCTTGATTGGTTGTACATACAAAGCTAGCTATCTACTACAACTACAAGCAGCTTGATTGATTATTGTTAGAGCATCTTCCACACGGAATACTTGCTTGCTTCTTCAATAGATGGATTCGTCCGCTATGTTCGATTACAATGTAATCTCGTGTCATTTCTATTTTCATGCATCTT
>NW_021229144.1:0-3606 GCF_002162155.2 Triticum dicoccoides | reverse complement strand
AGATATAAGAAAACATAACTAATTACGTTGTCTTCCTTGTCCAACATCAACTCTTTAGCATGTCATATTTTAATGAGTGCTCCCAATCATAAAAGATGTCAATAATAGTATATTTATATGTGAAACCTCTCTTTCCTTATTACTTCCTATTAATTGCAACGATGACTAAAGCTATGTTTGTCAACTCCCAACTGTTCGAGATATGCCCTAGAGGCAATCATGTATGATGATATTTCCTATGTGTTTATGAATAAAGATAGTCCTTGGACATTATCAATGATGTGTATCAGCAAGTACGTGACTTGTTTGTGGGACTATGCATTGTCTGATGACTGTCCTAAAAGGTCCCTAGTCGAAAGGGATGTGTGGATGCGCAGCCGACTAGACTAGCATATGACACGGTCGATGGCTTGGTCTCACTAGCCATGGAGCATTGGATGCTAACCGGATAATATGGACTTGGAAAGGTCTGGTCAGATTCGACGTAGTCGGATCCGAGTCGAGATAAGGTCCGAGTCGGACAGACCCAACTATGAGACGCAGCGATATCTCATCCGTGAGTCTCTAGTACAACATACGTTCCATGTCCTAAGACCTGAGCTGACGCATGTACTCGGGATGGTGACAGACATGCTTTGGGCCGACCAAACGCTACTCCATGACTGGGCAGTTACAAAGGTAGGTTTCGGGTTTGTCCAGTCCCATGCTGCGAGACATGGTCGAGCAAGATGGGATTTGCCCCTCCGATCAGGAGAGATATACTCTGGGCCCCTCGTGTGATCCGACCAGGATAAGCATGGCCATGCGACAAGGATTATGAGATAATCCGGTTTGTGGTCGGTATCACTGGAACAAGAAAGAGGTCAGGCTAGCACAAGGATGACAGTCTCGCCTTGAGCCCGACAACATATATCGTGTGGCAAAGGGAACAAAAGTGTGACACGTTGTACAGGTTCGCCTAACCAGCTTCATAGTCTGCTTGATGGTCGGCACGCCTTGCTATAGGCCGCTACCAACCGTGCAGGTCGGAGGTGATCCGAACTGTGACCAAGCCGACTTGAACCTAAGGGGTTGCGCGCTTAAGGGAAGGAACCTACGAGGTCGGTTTATAGGACATTAGTCGGATGTGATCCGAACTGGACTAGGAACGTGACCGAGTAGACTTTGGGCTTTAGGGTCCGTGCAAGGACCAAGTGTTGAGCCTCCGACGGACGCCTATATAAAGTGGAGGTGCGGCACACTCTTGCGGTTGATCGCTTCGGCTACGACTAGGGTTTGCATGTGTTGCGAATAGCCACCTCGACTCGCCGCCGACTGTGCGATTGGACCTAGCAGTCCGCCGCACGGTGTTCCTCCTGCACGCGCGGATACCGTTAGAGGCGGTGCACTTGCGCCGCTCCGGCTAACTCGTACGTGGGATCGGACGACCGGTTGTTCGAGGGAGATCGGACAAGGAGGAGACCATCCACACGGACGCTCTGCCCCAACTCTTCTTCTACTCCACGGCACTGTGCGTCTAGTGGTAACGAACTGTGATCCATCTCCTGTAGCATGTTCCTGGATGTTCTGCGCGTAGGAAATTTTTCATTTGCAGTCGACGCACCCTACCGTAGATCCCAATAGTGGTATCAGAGCCTCTGCTATAGGATTTGGATTCAGATCGTATGCATATTAGATATGCAGAGGCGGCAGATGAGATCTATTGTCCTTGAAGAGATCGGCTATGTGCACGGTTGATGTGATCAACTGCACATGGGGATCGTTGAGGCTATGTTTTCTGTCAATCGGGATCGATGAGGTCGTGACACGATCTACCCCTACCGGTCGGTCATCCGCCATCGGGGTTAACAGTGAAACATAAATCCAAATTGGATTCGCGATGATCGATAAGATCGGTCAGATCAGAAAATTCGGCGTGAACGGAGTTCAGATGTGATTTGTGATTTCCGAAAATTTGGTTTGAACGGAATTCGGTGTGTGCGTAGCACCGTGTATTTCGTACCCGACACACAAACCCGTAGAATGCGATTCTATGTATAACTTTGTTTTGCATGTTTGATGTGAATAGTATGGCTCATATGTATGTGATGCATGTGTGTAATTTATATGTGGCCTGCGTGTCATGTTTGTCAGCCGGCAGGAGCCAAAGTGCTGTCATTATATTTTATAACGACCTGCGTGTCGACTTGTGACTCTATGTAAAATTCATTACTAGTTGTAGTAGTTGGATAATGGAGGTCAGGTTGGTGGCTTGGCGTCACGGCGTGACAAAGAAGATGGAGTTCATAGATGGTTATCGGAGTCGGAGCCGACCTGGAAGAACGTCCATGAAGGTGCCATACTATTTCACAATATGTGTTATATTTGTAATTGTTATGCTTCTTTGTTTCTATGCATGTTAGAATGATAGAATGATCCCTCATGAATATCAAACGAATTGCCATCCCCAATGTTGCACCTTCGCACGTCAAGTACGTCTAGTAGTGGGCTCATAAAATCGGGGTGCTGCTAGGTGTCCTTGAACTGAAGGGTTCGTGTCGGACATGGACATGCACTGCATCAGGTTAACTTGACAAGGCTATCAAAATGGTTTTGGGCCTTGTGGCAAAGAAGGTTGGGAGCCGGGGTATGAGATACCTTCTCGACCGACAGGAGTCGTATAGAGATACGATTAGCAAGGAGTTGCTTACCGGATAGGTATGTTGGCTAGCAGTGATGCTAAAGCTCACTAGTCGCATGCGCTAGTCGGATCCTGAATCACTGAGAGTTTACGGAGGGATGCCGACTTCAGTGGGAGTATTTCTGTTTAGGCTAGAATTACTCTACATAAACACATTGCTTAGTGATTGCATATTTTCTGTTGTAGATCAATGGCACCACCTGCTCAACCCAACTTTGCACTGAAATCAATTCTGAAAATGGATAAACTGAATGGAACAAACTTTACCACCTGGTATAGAAATCTGAGAATTGTTCTCAAGCATGATAAAAAGGAACATGTTCTAGAGGATCCAATTCCAGAGGAACGTGCTGATAATGCTAGTGCCACGGCTAAGAATGCCTACCAGAAACTCGTTGATGAATCAACGGAGATCAGTTGTCTAATGATGGCTTGTATGGAGCCCGATTTGCAACAACATTTCGAAAATGTTGAGACTTACGATATGATAGAGAGTCTCAAGAGCATGTTTCAGACACAGGCTAGGACCGAAAGGTTCAACTTCTGGCGATTCTTGATGGATTGCAAGCTGAAGGAAGGTGATCCACTGGGCCCACATGTGATCAAGATCATCGGATATGTGCAAGCTTTGGATCGTTTGGGCTTCCCGCTCTTGGATGAGCTGGCTACAGATGCAGTTCTGGGTTCTTTTCCGCCCAGCTATGGGACGTTCATCTCGAACTATCATATGCATGGCATGGATAAGAAGCTCACTGAATTGCATGGGATTCTCAAGGTGGCAGAGCAGGATATTAAGAAAGGCACGCATCAAGTGTTGATGGTGCAGAAATCGGCTAAGTTCAAGAAGAGTTGGTGCAAGAAAAAGGCTAAGGCAAAGGGCACGGAGACGGTAACCTCCGCCGTTGCGCCAAAGCCTGGACCGGACT
>NW_021229143.1:0-384 GCF_002162155.2 Triticum dicoccoides | reverse complement strand
GTACTGACCTCTCATGATGCGGAATTCAAACAACTCACAAGAAGAACATCTAAACCAAATTCGCCTTAACGGATAGGAAGTAGATCTCCTCTTGTGCAGTTCCACTAAGATCAAGCAATCAAGCAACATTGTCGGTGTGACATTTTGGTTGAACTGCACAAAACACTCTTAAAACAAAAGTGTTTTGTGAAGTGTAACAAAAGGTCACAATGGCAACGAGGGAAGTAGATAACCCTGTTTACACAGAGGTGAAAGGAAACAATTAGTGGCCAATAACGGTGGATGACACAGAAGCCAACAAAAAGAAGCATCTACCTTGTCTAAATGGGAAAGAAAGCAAGACAGTAGCATTTCTCAAACGGTGGCATTGATTAATATTAACAT
>NW_021229142.1:0-445 GCF_002162155.2 Triticum dicoccoides | reverse complement strand
GGTGATTCTTTCACGTTCTGGATCCATGCTGGATCGACTGCTTGCATGGCCTGGAGCTATACTAAGAAGACAAACAACACTCTGGAAAGGGGAAAGTGAAGGATCAACATTGTTGGAGTTGTCGTTTGCGATGTGGACTATGTGTTTTTAAACAAGTACTATGGGTGATGTTTCTTTCTACAAAGTGTTGACAATGTTCAAACATTGCTTAAGCTAAACATGAGCCAACTTTGTTCTAGCTTAGTGCACGTACCTCAAGTCAGCTAAATTAAATGATCATGCAAACAGATACTTCACATGACAGTTTTAATATACACTATGTAAATTTACACTACTTATAATGAACTGGAAAAAATCACTTACAATACAAAGGCCACTAAAATAAAAAATACTTATGCCTACATGAAAACAATGAAAAATATTAAATATGTGCATGAAGAATAAA
>NW_021229141.1:0-2537 GCF_002162155.2 Triticum dicoccoides | reverse complement strand
GCCAAATAATTGCTTTACTTTATCGCTATGCGATAGCAATAGTTGCAAGAGCAATAGTTTGCGAGACGACCATGTGACGACACATTGATATAGATCAAGATGATGAAGATCATGGTGTCGTGCCGGTAACGATAGAGATCATGATAGTACTTTGGAGATGGAGATCAAAGGCGCAAGATGATCATGGCCATATCATGTCACATATTTTGATTGCATATGATGTTTATCTGTTATACATCTTATTCTGTTTTGTTTGACGGTAGCATTTTAAGATGATCTCTCACTAATTATCAAGAAGTGTTCTCCCTGAGTATGCACCGTTGCGAAAGTTCTTCGTGCTGAGACACCACGTGATGATCGGGTGTCATAGGCTCTACGTTCAAATACAACGGGTGCAAAACAGTTGCACACGCGGAATTCTCAGGTTAAACTTGACGAGCCTAGCATATACAGATATGGCCTCGGAACACGGAGACCGAAAGGTCGAGCGTGAATCATATAGTAGATATGATCAACATAGTGATGTTCGCCATTGAAAACTACTCCATCTCACGTGATGATCGGACATGGTTTAGTTGATTTGGATCACGTGATCACTTAGAGGAATAGAGGGATGTCTATCTAAGTGGGAGTTCTTAAGTAATATGATTAATTGAACTTAAATTTATCATGAACTTAGTCCTGATAGTATTTTGCAAATTATGTTGTAGATCAATAGCTTGCGTTGTTGCTTTCATATGTTTATTTTGATATGTTCCTAGAGAAATTTGTGTTGAAAGATGTTAGTAGCAATGATGTGGATTGGATCCGTGATCTGAGGTTTATCCTCATTGCTGCACAGAAGAATTATGTCCTTAATGCACCGCTAGGTGACAGACCTATTGCAGGAGCAGACGCAGACGTTATGAACGTTTGGCTAGCTCAATATGATGACTACTTGATAGTTTAGTGCACCATGCTTAACGGCTTAGAATCGGGACTTCAAAGACGTTTTGAACGTCATGGACCATATGAGATGTTCCAGGAGTTGAAGTTAATATTTTCAAGCAAATACCCGAGTTGAGAGATATGAAGTCTCCAACAAGTTCTATAGCTAAAAGATGGAGGAGAATCGCTCAACTAGTGAGCATGTGCTCAGATTGTCTGTGTACTTCAATCGCTTGAATCAAGTGGGAGTTAATCTTCCAGATAAGATAGTGATTGACAGAGTTCTCGAGTCACCATCACCAAGTTAGTATGCAAGGGATGACAAAAACGATTCCCGAGCTCTTCGTGATGTTGAAATCGACGAAGGTAGAAATCAAGAAAGAGCATCAAGTGTTGATGGTTGACAAGATCACTAGTTTCAAGAAAAGGGCAAAGGGAAAGAAAGGGAACTTCAAGTGGAAAGACAAGCAAGTTGCCACTCCCATGAAGAAGCCCAAAGCAGAACCAAAGCCTGAAACTGAGTGCTTACACTGCAAAGGAAATGGTCACTGGAAGCGGAAATGCCCTGAAAATTTGGTGGATAAGAAGGATGGCAAAGTGAACAAGGGTATATTTGATATACAGGTTATTGATGTGTGCCTTACTAGTGTTTATAGTAGCCCCTGAGTATTTGATACTTGTTCGGTTGCTAAGATTAGTAACTCGAAACAGGAGTTACAGAATAAACAGAGACTAGTTGAAGGGGAAGTGACGATGAGTGTTGGAAGTAGTTCCAAGATTGATATGATCATCATCGCACACTCCCTATACTTTCGGGATTAGTGTTAAACCTAAATAAATGTTATTTGGCGTTTGCGTTGAGCATGAATATGATTTGATCATGTTTATTGCAATACGATTATTCATTTAAAATCAGAGAATAATTGTTGTTCTGTTTAAATGAATAAAACCTTTGATGGTCATACACCCAATGAAAATAGTTTGTTGGATCTCAATCGTAGTGATACACATATTCATAATATTGATGCCAAAAGATGCAAAGTTGATAATGATAGTGCAACTTATTTGTAGCACTGCCGTTTGGGTCATATCGGTGTAAAGCGCATGAAGAAACTCCATAAAGATGGATTTTCGGAATCACTTGGTTATGAATAATTTGATGCTTGCGAACCGTGCCTTTTGGGCAAGATGACTAAAACTCCATTCTCCGGAACAATGGAACAAGCTACTGACTTATTGGACATAATACATACCGATGTATGCGATTCAATGAGTGTTGATGCTCGTGGCAAGTATCGTTATTTTCTAACCTTCACAAGATGATTTGAGAAGATATGGGTATATCTACTTGATGAAACATAAGTCTGAAATAGTTGAAAGGTTCAAAGAATTTCAGAGTGAAGTGGAGAATCATCGTAACAAGAAAATAAAGTTTCTGTGATTTGATCGCGGAGACAAATATTTGAGTTACGAGTTTGGTCTTCAATTAAAACAATGTGGAATAGTTTCACAAACTCACGCCACCTGGAACACCACAATGTAATGGTGTGTCCGAACGTTGTAATCGTACTTTACTAGATATGGTGCGATCTATGATATCTCTTATCAGT
>NW_021229140.1:0-1227 GCF_002162155.2 Triticum dicoccoides | reverse complement strand
CCGCCGTCGACCGATTCGTCATCACCAGGCCGTCCCCGAGCTCTCTGAGATCACCAACGACCCCGCCGTGAGCTCCTCTACCGACCCCCCCTTCTTCCCTGTCCATTAGCTCGTCGTATCCGTCGTTTCCGTCGGGACCGAGACCTCACCGGCGCCGGACTTGTCGCCGTCGTCGTTTTGGTTCACCTCCGTCCAAACCGAGCACGCAGACGTACTCAGAGCGCTCCCAGGAGCCCGTAGCGCCCACCAGCCCCTCCTCCCATGCACCATAGCGCCATCTCCGCTGTTGCCCGAGCTCCGGCCGCCGCCGCGAGCTCGACTTCGGCGAGTACAGCGCACCCCGTCCGCTCCTTCCTGCTCCGTTGGATGCGGAAGAGCACGGGCTACGCCCCGGTGGTCTCCGCGCGCTTTCTCGCCGCCTGTAGCCCATTCCGGCGAAGCACCGCCGCGCGGTTTGGTCGTCGCCGGCCGAACCCCGGCAAGGCTGACGTGGCGGTTTATTTAGCACTAATCCCCACCATTAGCCACCTCACCAGCCGCTGACAGCGGGCCCCACCCCTGGTCAAACCCCAGTCAGCGATGGGTTTGACCGGGATTAACTCCTGTGACACTGACATATGGGGCCCACAGGTCAGATTTGACCTGGACAACGGCCGTTGACTCGCTGACGTCACTGTGACGTCATGCTGACGCAACTAAATCATTTCTGGATTTAATTTAATTCTGAAATTCCAGAAAATTGTAAAAACTTCTAAAAATCATAGAAATTCAACCGTAACCCCAAATTAAATAATTTATATATGAAAAATTATCAGAAAAATTCAAGGAATCCATCTGTACCATTTTCATGCATGTTAGAACAACTTATAGCTACTGTTTAGCACAAATCAACTAAATGGCATTTGAATAATCACATATGGAGTTTGAATTTGAATCTTATATTCAAACCAACTTCATTTAATCTGTTGCTAGTTGCATTAGCTCAAAACACATTCATATTGCCATGTCATGAGCATGCATCATATTGTGCATTGCATTGATTGTGTTCCTTTCTGTATTGCCGGTATTTGTCCCCTCTCGATAGACGTGATACCGATGATGTGATCGTTGACACTGATGAAGACTCAATGTTATCTTCAGAAGTGCCAGGCAAGCAAAACCCCCTTGTTCATTCCGATACAATCCTACTCTCTCGCTCCTGCTCTCTTTTACTGCATTAGGACAACA
>NW_021229139.1:0-1210 GCF_002162155.2 Triticum dicoccoides | reverse complement strand
AGTTGATTCGATATTGTAGAAGTAGTAACATCATTGTTTGTCTTCTCGAAGAGGCAGAGAGCCAAGTGCAACCCGAATGTTGCTGTTGCAAACGCTCACGTGGCAGTCTTCGTTTAGGGGTGGGGCGTGGTGAGGAGCCTTGTAGCACACATATAGCCAGGCTCTTGCCTGAAACAAAACTGCCATGTAAGTAGGCTATAAGCCCACTATTGTAATTGCTCTTAATAGTATAGCCCTGTAACCCGGAAGGGAGTGACTACTCCCTCCGTTCCTAAATACTCCCTCCATTTTTACTTAGTTCGCATAGTAGATTTGGTAAAAGTCAAGCTTTATAAACTTTGACCAAGTTTATAGAAAATATATTAACATAAGCAATAACAAACCAATACAATTAAATTTATTATTGAATGTACTTTCACATCATATATACTCTATTTTTTATGATAAATGTTTATATTATTTTTTATAAACTTGGCCAAACTTTATGAAAATTTGACTTTAGTCAACTCTAATATGCAGAGTAAATAAAAATGGAGGGGTTATTTTCCTTTCTAGATATTTCAACAAGTTACTACACCCTAAATGAGTACATACGGAGCAAAATGAGTGAATCTACACCGTAAATAAATACGTAGTTCTCTCATTTTCCTCTCCGCCTTGGTCACGATGCACAATACTGAGTATACTACTACTGACTAGTCTCTTTTTGACACGCATTTACGTTGATACGGTTTGAATGCCAACGAGGCAGAGGGTAGCGGTTCCTGAAACATTGAACGGTCAATGATGCCTCCGCTTTGAATTAGCATGCAAAGGTAGGAGTAAGTAATTGGAGAAGCAAAATGGAGCCAGCACGATGTGAATGCAATGCAGTTTGGACTCTCATAAAGGCGCCCACCACTCCAATCCATGTACTCCTAGTCTGTGCAACACTGCCCACTCCAATCCAAGACCAAGAACAAGTGACGAGAAGCCACAAGCACCCATGGCATCGATGGACGCGAGCGGCATCGGCTGTGCCGGATCGTCCAAGACGCCGGCCAGCAGCCCCGCACCGCGCAACATTTCCAGACGATGCTGGCGACCGCCCGCGTCATAGCCCTCGTCGACATCGCCTTCGCCTCTCGCATGTGCCAGATGATAGTCGACTCCATCCACAAGTTCACCACCGTCGAGAAGAGCGCGGGCGACCTTGCCATATTGCTCCTGC
>NW_021229138.1:0-728 GCF_002162155.2 Triticum dicoccoides | reverse complement strand
ATAAATGGATCTTTAAGAAGAAGACGGACGTGGATGGTAATGTCACCGTCCATGAAGCTCGACTTGTGGCGAAAAGTTTTTCACAAGTTCAAGGAG
Source organism: Triticum dicoccoides (assembly GCF_002162155.2). NCBI lineage: Eukaryota > Viridiplantae > Streptophyta > Magnoliopsida > Poales > Poaceae > Triticum > Triticum dicoccoides. Next base: position 632 of record NW_021229138.1, on the reverse strand, counting down.
TTGACTACGATGAGATTTTCTCATCCGTAGCGATGCTTAAAGTCCGTCGGAATCATGTTAGCATTAGCTGCATTTATGAAATCTGGCAGACGGATGTCAAAACGAGTTTCCTTACCAGTTTTCGTAAGGAAAGGTTGTATGTAATACAATCAGAAAGTTTTTGTCGATCCTAAGGATGCTAAAAGGTATGCAAAGCTCCAGCAATCCTTCTAAGGACTGGAGTGAGCATCTCGGAGTTGGAATGTTTGCTTTGATGATGATCAAAATTTTGGGTTTGTACAAAGTTTATGAGAAAGTTGTATTTCCAAAGAAGTGAGTGGGAGCACTATAGAATTTCTGATGAGTATATGTTGTTGATCAGAAATGACGTAGAATTTCTGGAAAGCATATAGGGTTATTTTGAAAGTGTTTTTCAATGGAAAGCCTGGATTAAGCTACTTGAACATTGAGCATCAAGATCTATAAGGATAGATCAAAACGCTTAATGGTACTTTCAAATGAGCACATACCTTGACATGATCTTGAAGGTATTCAAGATGGATCAGTCAAAGAAGAAGTGCTTGCCTGAATTATAAGGTACGAAGTTAAGACTTAAAGCTCGACCACGGCAGAAAAGAGAGAAAGGACGAAGG
>NW_021229137.1:0-1672 GCF_002162155.2 Triticum dicoccoides | reverse complement strand
AAACAGGCCTTCCATGCCCCCTTTTTTATTGACGGCTCGAAAAAAAGGCCCAACTGTGCCCCGGTTAGGGCCAAAATTGGCGCGGGCGGACCCAGGCCGCGCTGGGGCCCGACCGGGGACGCTCGGGGAAAGGATAAACATGCCAAAACTTCCCGCGCCACATTCCCACCCCTTGGACCCGCCGAGTCAGCGACTGTACCGTCGTCCTCATCTCATCGCCTCGACTCCCGCGCGAATCATTGGCAAGGCTGCTGCCGGTCAGCCTTCCATTGATCACGGGCGGCGCAATGAAAGCGAGCCGCCGCGCGTCCCACCCCTTTCCGCAACGCGTCCACATTGTTGCCGCCCGCTCGCCGCCCCCTCGCCATTGGCCGCACACTTGCCTCGCCACATCCTCTCTCTCTTTCGCCACCGACGACCCTCTCTCCTTCTCCGCTGACCACCCTCTCTCCTTTCCCCGTCTCAAGCTCGACCGATGGCAGAGAGGTTCCCCGGCGACGGAGCAGCGACCAACGTCTTTGGCCGCCACCAGCTGCACGAGGCTCGGCTTATCCACGAGGCCAACTACCCGGCGTCGCCGGGCATGTGCGTGCCGGGCTCGTGGAGGCTCAGCGCCGGAGGCGTCCCCCTGCGCCCGCCGCCAATCCGCCGCCGAATGCCGCGGCGAGATCACGCGGATCCGGACGTCCCTGCCAGAGGAAGCGCGACAGCTGCCGAAGTATGCCCCCGACATCCATGCTTTGTGGACGGCGTACTTCCAGCACCACCACGCTGACAAGCTCGCGTCCACCAATGGTGCTCCAGCGCCAAGGGGGCGCCACAACTCCGACGACCGCCGCCTGTGGTGGGACGTCCCCAGGCACACGCTCCACGCCGTCCTCGAACACCTCGAGGCGCGGCAACTTATCGTAGTTGGAGTACCTGGCGCCCTCGTTCTCGCGCCGGAGCAGCAACTCGTGGCTGCCAAGCCGCATGGCTAGGGCCTCCTCCTTCTCCTCAGGTTCCCACTCCTCTGGCACAATGACGCCGCTCGCCGCCGTCAAGGCCGAGCCCCAGGAGACGCCGGAGCACCGGCGTCTCCATGGTGGCAGCCTCGTCATAAACGAGGGCCGCCGCCAACCTTCCCCTCCTTCCCGCGGCCATCTTCGTCTGGTCAGGCTGAAGACGGAGCCGGCGACGCCGCCCATCGTCGTCAAGTAGGAGCATGTCGACATGGCCGTCGACCTCGAAACCGGCCTGAAATGGGCACGGGATGACTACGTGCGGGAGGAGATGGAGCGCCAGTGCCGCGCGGCACCGCGGCCGCAACGAGGACGACGCCATCCACCTCGATGACAGTGACAAGGAGGCGCTGGCGCCGACCAACCCCGTCCGCCACAGCGACCCAGGACAGGGTTGTAGCAAGGACGGCGGCAGGCATGCATGACGACGACGACAACAACTACACTGCCTTCTACAAGCTCCTCGGCATGTAGTAGGCTCGGGGCGGCGCGGCGGCGTAGTTTTAGTTTTTCCAAGTTTTTTAAATTACGTCTTCAAGTTTGTACAAATATCAATGAAAACCGTCTGAATTTCGTCCAAATTTGTGTCATTTTGTACGAAATTTAGCCGAATTTGGATTTCAAAAAGTGGCGTCTGGGGCCAACCTGGGGCGGTGGTTGGGAACCCGACC
>NW_021229136.1:0-1614 GCF_002162155.2 Triticum dicoccoides | reverse complement strand
CAACTACTAATCAATGAATGGTGTGGTTGAGCAACTCTAGTGATCTAAACGAAAGAGGAAAACACCAAAGCATGTTACATACCTCTGTTTGCTATGACGGATTTCCCCGATGGTGCAAAGGTGCTGCTTGTGGTGGGGCAAGGATCTTGACCACACCAAATCGAGACAACAATAGAAGTTGCAAGGAGAGAATCTAGTAGACAGGCCCTGTATCACTAGCACAAAACTCACAGGCCATGTCAATTAGATAATCAAAGAACCGAATTAACGAAATTGGTTAGAACAAAACAAACGGAGTTACTTGAGTACCAACGCATCTCCTTCAGATTGAAGGGCAAAAACACATGCATGAACGGTGGCGTGCCGCTGGATGGCGATGGTGGCTTGTCTTGTCAGCTTGTAGTTGAGGGAGGGCCGATCGAGCTGTGGACGGATGGAAGGTCAAGACCGCACAGGAACCAATTGCATGCTTAGATATTGGTTCAGCTTGTTCCTTTTAAATGGGGAGAGGAAGGGGTCGTGGAGGTATAGAACGATAGATTAGAAGAAGATGGGAGTCGTCTTTATCTTTTACAACCGTGAAAAGAGATCGTGGACCTGAGTTGTCTTTATCTTTTACAACCGAGAAAACAGATCGTGGACCTTTTTTTTATACAGAGAGAAAAGAGATCGTGGACTGTCGTAATAATTTGGTCCCACAAGATTAACGGCTCCTAATTACTAATTAACGTGGGAATTACTTGGGAATCTGTAATTAGTATAGGTAGGTAAGGTATAGGTATAGGTATAGGTATAGATAGACTAGTCGTCAGCCTGTGCATTCACACGGGCTTGTTTTCTAATCTGCAATGGGTTGAGTTGTAATCCTGCAAAACATTGGCCTGTTTTATGTCATTATTGATTTTATTAGGTCTAGAATTAATTGACTAGATATAATCGTAGGAAACATGACTAGCAACGATGAAGGATAGGGTTCTGGTGATTGCGACACGTCTACCTGGCGGCAGAAGAACTTTTGAGCCTTGCCGACGATCAACGAATGCTGTTGCTGGGCCGACCTGCCGCATCGGGGACTGATACCGACATGCAGACTGGCGATGAGACTAAGACCGGCGCCGAGACTAGCGGAGCTGGTCTAGAACCGAAAGCAAAGAAGCCACGACGCCCAAACCAGCTCATGACTACTAGACTGGTGGTCACGGAGATGGACGACGGTATTTTTCAGACAATAGCGCCCGAGGAAGCGCGATCGTGCTACGACAATCAAGTAGGTTGCATCGTACGGACAACTGCCACGATCAACGATGGGAAACTACAGAAGATAGATAATATGAGGCCCTCCCTCCTATAGAAGCTGCACCAGATATTGTTGTTCCCGGGCCGGAATGAAAAGGATTATAAAGATCCAAATAAGGACCTGACAATGAAGAAGATAAACAAACACGCCATGACCAAGTTTAGCGACGCGTTGGGCGCCTGGAAAACAAGGTTGAAACATCGGATTGTCGATAAAAAGGAACCATACTCCGAGATTGTAAAGGATAATCCGACAATCACGGGAGAGCACTTTCAAAAATTCAAGGCGGCTTGCGAGGCCGAAGCTGTCAAAAAAAA
>NW_021229135.1:0-3020 GCF_002162155.2 Triticum dicoccoides | reverse complement strand
TATCACCTCCATAATCAAGAAATATTTCCTTAGTCCTCACTAAGGATATTCTTGACCAATGTCCAGTGATCTACTCCTAGATCACTATTGTACTCCCTTGCCAAATTCAGAGCAAGGTATACAATAGATCTGGTACATAGCATAACATACTTTATAGAACCTATGACTGAGGCATAGGGAATGACTTTCGTTCTCTTTTCTATTTTCTGCCGTGGTCGGGATTTGAGTCTTACTCAATTTCACACGTTTGCAACACAGTCAAGAACTCTTTCTTTGACTGTTCCATTTTGAACTATTTCAAAATCTTGACAAGGTATGTACTTATTGAAAAACTTATCAAGCGTCTTGATCTATCTCAATAGATCTTGATGCTCAATATGTAAGTAGCTTTACTGAGGTCTTTCTTTTAAAGAACTCCTTTCAAATACTCCTTTATGCTTTCCAGAAAAATTCTACATCATTTCTGATCAACAATATGTTACTCACATATATTTATCGGAAAGGCAGTAGTGCTCCCACTCACTTTATTGTAAATACAGGCTTCACCGCAAGTCTGTATAAAACTATATGCTTTGATCAACTTATCAAAGCGTATATTCCAACTCTGAGATGCTTGCACCAGTCCATAGATGGATCGCTGGAGCTTGCACATTTTGTTAGCACCTTTAGGATTGACAAAACCTTCTAGTTGCATCATATACAACTCTTCTTTAAGAAAACCATTAAGGAATGTAGTTTTGACATCCATTTGCTAGATTTCATAAAATGTGGCAATTGCTAACATGATTCGGACAGACTTAAGCATCGCTACAGTTGAGAAAATCTCATTGTAGTCAACACCTTGAACTTGTCGAAAACATTTTTGCGACAAGTCGAGCTTTGTAAATAGTAACACTACTATCAGCGTCTGTCTTCCTCTTGAAGATACCTTTATACAATATGGCTTGCCGATCATCGGGCAACTCCACCAAAGTCCACACTTTGTTCTCATACATGGATCCCATCTCAGATTTCATGGCCTCAAGCCATTACGCGGAATCTGGGCTCATCATCGCTTCCTCATAGATCGTAGGTTCATCATGGTCTAGTAACATGACTTCCAGAACAGGATTACCGTACCACTCTGGTGCAGACTGTACTTTGGAAGACCTACGAGGTTTTGTAGTAACTTAATCTGAAGTTTCATGATCATCATCATTAGCTTCCTCACTAATTGGTGTAGGAATCACTGGAACTGATTTTTGTGATGAACTACTTTCCAATTCGGGAGAAGGTACAAATTACCTTATCAAGCTCTACTTTCCTCACACTCACTTCTTTCGAGAGAAAACTCCTTCTCTAGAAAGGATCCATTCTTAGCAACGAATGTTTTTGCCTTCGGATCTGTGATAGAAGGTGTACCCAACAGTTTCCTTTGGGTATTCTATGAAGATGCACTTCTCCGATTTGGGTTCGAGCTTATCAGGTTGAAAACTTTTTTCACATAAGCATCGCAACTCCAAACTTTAAGAAATGACAGCTTAGGTTTACTGCTAAACCATAGTTCATACGGTGTCGTCTCAATGGATTTAGATGGTGTCCTATTTAAAGTGAATGCAGCTATCTCTAATGCATAACCCCAAAACGATAGTGGTAAATCGGTAAGATACATCATAGATCGCACCATATCCAATAAAGTGCGGTTACGACGTTCAGACACACCATAACGTTGTGGTGTTCCAGGTGGCGTGAGCTGTGAAACTATTCCACATTGTTTTATATGAAGGCCAAACTCATAACTCAAATATTCTCCTCCACGATCAGATTGTAGAAACTTTATTTTCTTGTTACGATGATTCTCCACTTTACTCTGAAATTCTTTGAACTTTTCAAATGTTTCAGACTTGTGTTTCATTAAGTAGATATACCCATATCTGCTCAAATCATATGTGAAGGTTAGAAAATAACGATACTTGCCACGAGCATCAACACTCATTGGATCGCATACATCGGTATGTATTATTTCCAACAAGTCAGTAGCTCGTTCATTGTTTCGGAGAACGGAGTTTTAGTCATCTTGCCCAAAAGGCACGGTTCGCAAACATCAAATGATTCATAACCAAGTGATTCCGAAAATCCATCTTTATGGAGTTTCTTCATGCGCTTTACACCGATATGACCCAAACGGCAGTGCCACAAATAAGTTGCACTATCATTATTAACTTTGCATCTTTTGGCATCAATATTATGAATATGTGTATCACTACGATCAAGATCCAATCAAACTATTTTCATTGGGTGTATGACCATTGAAGGTTTTATTCATGTAAATAGAACAACAATTATCCTCTGACTTTAAATGAATAACCGTATTGCAATAAACATGATCAAATCATATTCATGCTCAACGCAAACGCCAAATAACATTTATTTAGGTTTAACACTAATCCCAAAAGTATAGGGAGTGTGTGATGATGAGCATATCAATCCTGGAACTACTTCCAACACTCATCGTCACTTCCCCCTCAACTAGTCTTTGTTTATTTTGTAACTCCTGTTTCGAGTTACTAATCTTAGCAACCAAACAAGTATCAAATACTCAGGGGCTACTATAAACACTAGTAAGGCACACATCAATAACCTGTATATCAAATATACCCTTGTTCACTTTGCCATCCTTCTTATCCACCAAATATTCAGGGCATTTCCGCTTCCAGTGACCATTTCCTTTGCAGCGTAAGCACTCAGTTTCAGGCTTTGGTCCAACTTTGGGCTTCTTCGCGGGAGTGACAACTTGCTTTTCATTCTAGTTGAAGTTCCCTTTCTTCCCCTTTGCCCTTTTCTTGAAACTAGTGGTCTTGTCAATCATCAACACTTGATGCTCTTTCTTGATTTCTACCTTCTTTGATTTCAACATCACGAAGAGCTCGGGAATCGTTTTCGTCATCCCTTGCATACTATTGTTCATCACGAAGTTCTAGTAACTTGGTGATGGTGACTAGAGAACTCTGTCAATCACTATATTATCTAGAAGATTAACT
>NW_021229134.1:0-979 GCF_002162155.2 Triticum dicoccoides | reverse complement strand
CCCCCCCTTTTTAGGGATCTTGATCTTATCCCTTCGGGATATGATCTTATTCCTTCTAAGGGGGGATCTTGGTGCGCCTTGACCAGGGGTGTGGGGCCTTTCCCCCACTACTCACGTTCATGTGGGTCCCCCCATGCAGGTGGGCCCCACTCCGGAACCTTCTAGAACCTTCCCGGTACAATACCGAAAAATCCCGAACATTTTCCGGTGGCCAAAATAGGACTTCCCATATATAAATCTTTACCTCCGGACCATTCCAGAACTCCTCGTGACGTCCGGGATCTCATCCGGGACTCCGAACAACATTCGGTAACCACATACAAACTTCCTTTATAACCCTAGCGTCATCGAACCTTAAGTGTGTAGACCCTACGGGTTCGGGAGACATGTAGACATGACCGAGACATTCTCCGGTCAATAACCAACAGCGGGATCTGGATACCCATGTTGGCTCCCACATGCTTCTCGATGTTGTCATCGGATGAACCACGATGTCGAGGATTCGATCAAACCCTGTATACAATTCCCTTTGTCAATCGGTACGTTACTTGCCCGAGACTCGATCGTCGGTATCCTAATACCTTGTTCAGTCTCGTTACCGGCAAGTCACTTTACTCGTACCGTAATGCATGATCTCGTGGCCAACACTTTGGTCACCTTGAGCTCATTATGATGATGCATTACCGAGTGGGCCCAGAGATACCTCTCCGTCATACGGAGTGACAAATCCCAGTCTCGATCCGTGTCAACCCAACAGCTACTTTTGGAGATACCTGTAATGCACCTTTATAGTCACCCAGTTACGTTGTGACGTTTGATACACCCAAGGCACTCCTACGGTATCCGGGAGTTACACGATCTCATGGTCTAAGGAAGAGATACTTGACATTGGCAAAGCTCTAGCAAACGAACTAAACGACCTTTGTGCTATGCTTAGGATTGGGTCTTGTCCATCACATCATTATCCTAATGATGTGAT
>NW_021229133.1:0-1161 GCF_002162155.2 Triticum dicoccoides | reverse complement strand
TGCTGTAGCGTGCTCTAACTGCTGCTGCCCGGGGCCGCGTAATGGCTGCGCCCAGCCGCGGATGCATGCGTGCCTGAGTCCCAGCTGATGGCGTCGCTGGTTTCAGCCGCCAGCACCCTTGTGTGCTCGTGCGTGCTGCGGCTGCAGCTACTGCCTCTGTCCAGGAGGCCGACCCCATTAGATTAGTACTAATCCCTCTAGTACTAATCTCCGTTTAGTACTAATTCTCTCTTGGACTAACGCACCCCACTTTGGGCCTAATACATGTGGCCCCACTAGGTAAATTGATTAACTAAAATAATTTTATCACATATTACACTTACATGTGGGTCCACTAACCCCGTTGACTGGTCAATCATTGACCTGGTCAACAGTCAACCAAACCCCCCTGACCCTACTGTCATAGACTAGGCTAGGCAACCCCTGGCTACACTTAGAATTTCTGTTTTATTTTCGAATTAATAATAAATCCAGGAATTTAAAAAATGAATTAAAACTTTAAAAATTATTATAAAATAATCCGTAACTCGGATGAAAATACTGTCTACATGAAAGTTGCTCAGAACGACGTGACGAATCCGGATACGCAGTCCGTTCGTCCGCCACACACCCCTAACCTATCGAACTCGCAACTTTCCCCCTCCGGCTCCTCTGCCCGAAAACACGAAACACCGGGAATACTTTCCCGGATGTTTTCCCCCCTTCACCGGTATCACCTACTACCGCGTTAGGGCACACCGAACACCGCGTATTGCCTTGTTATATTTTGTGATGCTTTGTTTGCTCTGTATTCATTATTTCTTCCCCCTCTTCTCTCCGGTAGACTACGAGACCGACGCTGCTGCCGGCCAGTTCGACTACGGAGTTGACGACCCCTCTCTCTTGCCAGAGCAACCAGGCAAGCCCCCCCTTTGATCACCAGATATCGCCTACTCTTTTCTCTATACTGCTTGCATTAGAGTAGTGTAGCATGTTACTGCTTTCCGTTATTCCTATCCTGATGCATAGCCTGTCCTTGCTACTACTGTTGTTACCATTACCTGCTATCCTACTGCTTAGTATAGGATGCTAGTGTTCCATCAGTGGCCCTACACTCTTGTCCGTCTGCCATGCTATACTACTGGGCCGTGATCACTTCGGGAGGTGATCACGGGCATATAC
>NW_021229132.1:0-434 GCF_002162155.2 Triticum dicoccoides | reverse complement strand
AACTGGGTCCGGAACTTGAGGATCATCCTCATAGCTGCCAAGAAAGCATATGTCCTAGAAGCACCGCTAGGTGAAGCACCCATTTTCCCAGCAACTCAAGACGTTATGAACGCTTGGCAGTTGCGTAGTGATGATTACTCCCTGGTTCAGTGCGGCATGCTTTACAGCTTAGAATCGGGGCTCCAAAAGCGTTTTGAGCACCACAGAGCATATGAGATGTTCCAAGAGCTGAAAATGGTTTTCCAAGCTCATGCCCGGGTCGAGATATATGAAGTCTCCAACAAGTTCTACAATTGTAAGATGGAGGAAAACAGTTCTGTCAGTGAGCATATACTCACTATGTCCGGGTTACACAACCATTTGTCTCAGTTGGGAGTTAATCTCCCACATGACTCGATCATTGATAGGATCCTCCAGTCGCTCCCACCTAGCTA
>NW_021229131.1:0-388 GCF_002162155.2 Triticum dicoccoides | reverse complement strand
GTACAATCTCAAGGTAAAACAACTCCGTACTCAATACATCACCGCCAATATAATCAGAAGCAGGAGTAGGCACTACTAGGAAAAGGCCTACTAATGACGCACCGGTTTTGCCTACTAATGGTGCACTACCGGTGCGCCATTAGTAGCACGCCACTAGAATTTTTTACTAATGGCGCACCACTGGTGCGCCATTAGTATGTAACACAATGCGCCATTAGTATGCCTCCCGGGGGGCCATATGTAACCATGTGCTTTGTCATACTAATGGCGCACTCTGCCTTGATGCGCCATTAGTATCCTTTGGCATACTAATGGCGCACTCTGCCTTGATGCGCCATTAGTATGAATATTTGGTTTTTTTTTGCTTTTCTGATTTTTGCATAGGTTA
>NW_021229130.1:0-387 GCF_002162155.2 Triticum dicoccoides | reverse complement strand
TCCAATGATTCTTGCTAGTTCTTGAGGGAAAAGAGAGAGGAGATCTAGATCCACGTTTCCACCAATCACTTTCTCCTCTAAGTGAGGGGAACCCCTTGGATCTAGATCTTGGAGTTCTTTGTGTTCTTCTTTCGTTCTTCCTCTCATTTTTCTCCCTAACATTAGTTGCTTTGGTGGGATTTGGGAGACAAGGACTTGGGCACTCCGTGTGCCCTTGCCATTGCATTTGGTACATCGGTTTGAGTTCTCCACGTGATACGTGGAAGTTACAAGTTGAGAAGCTTATTACTCTTGGGTGCTTGGTGCCCTTGAGCTTGTTCCTCTTGGGTGCTTGGGCGCCCTAGATGGTTGGTGGTGTTCGGAGCTCAATCATTGTGGTGTAAAGCT
>NW_021229129.1:0-510 GCF_002162155.2 Triticum dicoccoides | reverse complement strand
TTTTGGACACCACACAAACGGTGGAATACATATTCGAAGAGAAGAGGCGCACGCACACAGTCGGCCTCTCGCTGTCTCGCACACATGAGTGTTACGTAAAGGCGACGTTAACAAATAAACCCTAAAACCCTAGGTGCACGATTGCTGCATTCGCGGGTACCGGGTACGTGGTGGAGCACCTTTGTAGGAGTTGATGGTCAGGACCACAGGTGAACGACTTGGAGCGCGGTGGCTCGCCAGTTGCCACAGATCGAGTAGCCACGTTTAAAATATCGTTTTTTAAGCGGGGTTAAGAGTTCCGATTTTCAATGGCACGTTATAAGTAGTAAGTAGTTTTTAGAACGATTGGTATGGAGCGAAAATGGAATTCATAGTACTACGTACCTCCTTGGCGTATGGTTGTATGGGTTTATGTTACGAGATGTTGAACCTGATAGTTCTAGGGAAAATACTATGGTTTAGATTTAGATGCTGGTTTTCAGTAATCGGAAGGGGAAACCCTTCTTCGAT
>NW_021229128.1:0-1644 GCF_002162155.2 Triticum dicoccoides | reverse complement strand
CTATCAGCACAGCTTGAGGCCCGAATTCCATCAAGAATTTGCCAAGCTCAACTTGATAATGGTAGCAGAAGGCACCATATCAAACTTGGAAATACAACCCAACCTTGTGGAGAAAATTAAAGAAGCTCAGCCCGGTCACCCCAGCATTGAAGGAATTAAAAGAAAGTTGAGTATGGGCAAGGCCTCGGAATTCGTAATAGACAATAAAGGAATATTATGGTACGGAGAAAGGCTATGCGTGCCAAACATAGAAGACCTTAAACAGCAAATTTTAGCTGAAGCACACACCACTCCATATTCGATCCACCCTGGAGGAACCAAAATGTATAAGGATATTCAGGAAAGATTTTGGTGGCACGGTATGAAGAGGGACATAGCCGCCTTCATTGCATGTTGCGACTCATGTCAACGCATAAAAGCTGAACATCAGAGACCAGCCGGACTACTGCAACCTAACAAAATACCTGAGTGGAAATGGGATGAAATAGGGATGGATTTTATTGTCGGACTACCTCGGTCACGACACGGGAATGATGCCATATGGGTCATCACTGACAGGTTGACCAAGTTGGCACACTTTATTCCAGTGAAGACAACCTACACCACTCAGAGGCTTGCCAGGATTTATCTTTCCCGCATAGTTTGTCTGCACGGTGTCCCGAAGACTATAATATCTGACAGAGGCACTCAGTTCGTCTCAAGATTTTGGGAGCATTTACAACAGGCTCTGGGAACCCAACTAGCCTTCAGTACCGCATACCACCCACAGACTGATGGACAAATAGAACGCGTAAACCAGGTTTTAGAAGACATGCTGAGAGCATGTGTCCTCACATATGGAACCAGTTGGGAAGAAAGCCTGCCATACGCCGAGTTCGCATATAACAATAGCTACCAGGCCAGCCTACAAATGGCACCATTTGAGGCCTTATACGGACGAAGGTGTCGTACCCCGTTAAATTGGTCAGAGACCGGAGACAGCCGCATCTTCGGACCAGACATGCTCAGAGAAGCCGAGGAGAAGGTCAAGCTAATCAGAGACCGACTTAAGACCGCTCAAAGTCGACAGAAGAGTTATTATGATCAGAAACATCGTAGGGTCAGCTTCGAACCAGGTGAGTTCGTATACCTGAGAGTGTCCCCGATGAGAGGATTGCAACGGTTTAAGATTAAAGGAAAGTTAGCACCAAGATTCATTGGACCATTCTGTATAGTGGCACGATGAGGCACTGTAGCCTACCAGCTAGACTTACCCGAAGACTTGTCCGACATTCACGACGTGTTCCACGTCTCTCAATTAAGGAAGTACGTAAGAAACCCAGAGAAACAAGTATCCCATGAAAACATTGATGTGCAGCCAGACCTCACTTATCGAGAACGTCCCGTAAGAATATTAGAGGAATCTGAAAGGAGGACCCGACAGAAGACCATCAAGTTTTTCAAAGTCCAGTGGAGCAATCACACCGACAGTGAAGCAACTTGGGAAAGCGAGGATTTTCTTCGGACTGAGCATCCACACCTATTTAAGGATCAGCTGAAATCTCGGGGACGAGATTTTTCCTAAGGGATAGGTGTTGTGACACTCTAAAATTTTTATTTGGTTTTTATCAAAAATTTTGTGGTTTTTGAGGAGAGGTTTTTTTT
>NW_021229127.1:0-1475 GCF_002162155.2 Triticum dicoccoides | reverse complement strand
TTGTCCATGTGGGCTTGAATTCTTGGGGGGCCACCTTCTTTCTCATGGCCATACAATATTTCATTAAAATCTCCAACACAAATCCAAGGTCTTTCAAGCTGGGCACTCAGATCCCGAAGCAAATTGAAGGTCCTTTCCTTTTTGTCACTTGCTGGTTCGCCATATATACCTGTAAACCTCCATCTAAAATTATCGTATTCAATTATCTCAATGTCTATGTGGTACTTGGAGAAATTGTGAAGCTCAGCCTTCACTGTATCCTTCCAAAACATTGCTAGCCCTCCACTTTTTCCTTTACAGTCTTTTATTACCATTTCCTTCATACCCAACACCCATTTAAAATGCTTTATTCTCCTCTCATCCAGTTTGGTTTCGGACAAGAAAAGAATATCTGGGTCCTCCCGCTTCTGGATCTCCAGAAGCCCTCGGACTGCCGGGCCGTTACCCAATCCCCGGCAGTTCCAAGCAATGAGTTTCATTTTTCCCTGCCGGGCTGTCCTGGCAGCCCAGCTTCCTTGTCTAAGTTATCTTTGTTTGGAGCTTCTTTCCCTACCACTCCATCTGTTTTCTCAACCTCCATCCTTACTTTTTTCGCCAGATCATGTTCCCCGTCAATCTCCATGACGTCCGCCCCTCTTTTCTTTAGTGGTGACTTCAACATTTCTTGAGTTTTTGCCTCTGCTTGCCTCTCTCTGCGTTTGAAAGTGCCTCTCATCTTTTTGACATCTGGCTTTAGGTGTGTGTAATCAGGTTCTATGTCACTTGAGGATGACCCTACTCTCATTGGCTCTTTTGCTGTTTTCTCCAAGTTCTCCTCCTTTTCCTCTGCGCGCTTCTCTGTCATATTTTGCTCTGCCTTCGCTTGTGTTTTATGTTCGTCTACAGCGAATATCAACTTTTTACTCCCTGTTGTCGCTGTTTGCTCCTCTTGTATAAATTTTTGAGGGCTTGTGACTTCCTTCACATCTCTTTTTTCCCTGTCATCATCTCCCCCAGTTGATATAGTTTTCCTCCATGATGGGCCATCACTTCCCTGCCCACTACCGCTACTTCCTGCACTGTTACTTCTCCAAAAACCGCCTTTATCACTTGATCCCCTGCTTTTCTCTTCACTGGAGCTCCCTTTGTAGATTGTTGCACGCAACCATGGACCATATTGCCTCTCTCCTTCTCGTCTGGCTCTCGTTATGCAAGCTTTTTCGCCGTGACCAATGATCCCACAATTGTAGCAGAAGTCCGGTAAATGTTCATATTCAAATGAAACCATCTTCTTCTGCTCCTCCATTTTTCCATTTTCTCCTCTTACCATTTTTTCATCTTTTTGGTTCTGCTCATCCTCATCATCATCGAAGGTAATTCCTCTCATCAGTGGTACAGTGATGTCCATTCGTACTTTGATCCTCATAAATTGCCCAAATGCAAAGCCATTGTCATCCAGATCCATATCTAATACTTCTCCGATTTGTTCCCCAATC
>NW_021229126.1:0-886 GCF_002162155.2 Triticum dicoccoides | reverse complement strand
TATATATATATATATATATATATATATATATATATATATATATATATATATATATATATATATATATATATAGAGAGAGAGAGAGAGAGAGAGTTAATTGATCGCTAAGAAAATAGTAGGAACAAAGAAACAAAATACCAGTGAAGGGGTAACCCTTGAAGATGTCACTCCCAAGTGGTGCATTGTATGTGCGTCACTTGTCGCAACCCGATAATTTTCCTTTTTTCGTAGATTCTATTTTTAAAAATATTTTATCTCGTGAACCATGCGTTCAAATTCCGAACTGTTTCCGTCGCTGGATTTATCGCATAGAGTTCTTCGAAACTAAATCCCAAGTTAAGTTTCCAAAAAGTTTTTTTGCCCCAAAAAAACCAAAAGAAAAAAATAGATCCGGGAGCATGATTTTTTCCCCACTTATTGTTTCCTTTTTCTAGGCACAGCTCTGTGCCTCAACGAGATGCAAATTTATGCTTTTCATGGAAGCACAAAGAAAATGTTTACAAAAATCTGCATTGTTTCTCTTTTCGAAGAAGTTAGGCGTGCTTTCTCGCGAAAGTAAATTTGTGCCTCCACGAGAAGCAAATCTGTATTTATCATGGAAGGAAAAAAACACGCAAACAAAATTTACGATTTATCTCTCCTTTTGGTAAGCACAATTGTGCTTCTCACATAAACAAATATATGCTTCCAGGAGAAGCAAATCGTGGGAGAAAGAAAAATCACGCAAAAAATTCGTCAATTGTTTCTCGGGTTGTACATTGGAAAAAAGTTGTGCCTACACGAGAAGCGAATTTGTGGTTCTCGTGGAAGCAAAAAAATTAAAATTTTCTCCCTTTTCGAGATGTATAGTTGTGCTTCTCGCGGAAACAAATATGTAACTCCACAA
>NW_021229125.1:0-386 GCF_002162155.2 Triticum dicoccoides | reverse complement strand
GTCTTCGAGGCCACCGTCGACACCACCACGCGGTTGTCTACTTTAAAATACAGTTCGTGATGTTTTCTCGAGGCCACCACTAGTGCCTTCTAGTGATTTGTCCTCTGTAATGTTAATATGCAATCTGATGTTTAGTTAACAATTTGGTCCTCTGAAATTTAATATTTAGTTAATAGTTTGGTCCAACAATTCCTACATTTCGTAGTATTGTTCTCAAGCATTCTTTGTTTTGTTAACTGTCTTATCTTCTAGTACATGTTCCCATTCTGCAATGTCGTGCTCAGTTAAATGTCTTGGTTCATTTGGTCTGTTGTCCATTTAAGTGTATGGTTCAATTCTGCAATTTGATTTTAATTTGTTGTGGGTACAATTTTGTATTATTATGC
>NW_021229124.1:0-461 GCF_002162155.2 Triticum dicoccoides | reverse complement strand
TTTTTTTTCTATATTGGTCCTTCGATTAATATGTTTGGATCCTAAACTTTTCCTATGGAATTTTTTGTACTACTTTTCATAGGAAATGTGATACCCACTCCAACCTCTTTTTTGCAATTTCTTTGTTTTTTCCGTGGCATCAAACACTCCTTGCTTTTTGCAAGCAAACACTCATTGCTAATTCTATAGAATTCAATTGGGCATGTCATTCCAATCCTATAATTCTTCTATTGAGTTAAATACACTGAAGGCGCCTCAACTTGTCTTGTGTAGTCAGTTTGGTGCCTAAAGTTAGAAAATACACGAAACTAGTGCTTGAATTTGTAAGGACGTGCAAATAAGATGCCTCCATCCGTATCTGAACGTGCGTCCAACCCGTGTGGCATACCAGCGTGGCGGTGACCCACAGTGTTTGAGAGCGGGGAAAGTGCTGGGTGCTCCGCTCGTGAGGATTTTTTTTA
>NW_021229123.1:0-1624 GCF_002162155.2 Triticum dicoccoides | reverse complement strand
CCCATGATCTAGAGCTTGCAGCCGTAGTCTATGCACTTAAGACCTGGCGACATTACCTCCTCGGTAATCGTTGCGAAATATTCACTGATCACCAAAGTCTGAAGTACATCTTCACCCAACCGGATCTGAATCTCAGGCAAAGACGTTGGGTTGAATTGATCACAGACTTCGACTTAGGAATAACCTACACCCCAGGGAAAGCCAACGTCATGGCTGATGCGCTAAGTCGTAAATCTTACTGTAACAATCTGATGTTACAACAAAGTCAACCGCTTCTCCATGAGGAATTTCGGAAGCTTAACCTTCACATTGTTCCTCAAGGATTTCTTTCCACCTTGGTGGCGAAACCTACTCTTACGGATCAAATCATTGCTGCCCAGAAGCGAGATAGGGGAATAGCTAAGATCAAGGAGAACATTGCTAGCGGAGGTGCTAGTTGTTTCTCCACAAATGATCATGGTGTTGTGTACTTTGAGAACCGTCTAGTGGTTCCCAAGAACCAGCATCTACGGCAGTTGATCCTTAAGGAGGCTCATGAATCTCCTCTCACCATTCATCCCGGTAGTACTAAAATGTATCAGGACCTACGCCAGAGGTTCTGGTGGACTAGGATGAAGAGAGAAATTGCTCAGTATATTGCAAATTGCGACGTCTGTCGTCGTGTAAAAGCAGAGCATCAACGGCCTGCTGGCACCCTTCAACCCTTAGCTATTCCTGAATGGAAATGGGATAAAATTGGTATGGATTTCATTACCGGGTTTCCCAGGACCAAGAGAGGGAATAATGCTATTTTCGTCGTGGTCGATCGTCTTTCCAAAGTAGCCCATTTCTTACCTGTTCGTGAGAGTATAACCGCTACTCAACTGGCAGACTTATACATCTCCCGAATAGTGTCCCTTCATGGTGTTCCTTTGGAAATTAACTCGGATCGAGGAAGTCTTTTCACCTCTCGATTTTGGGAAAGTTTCCAAAATGCTATGGGAACTCGTCTCTCCTTTAGCACCGCTTTCCACCCTCAGTCGAGTGGTCAAGTGGAACGCGTCAACCAAATTCTAGAAGACATGCTCCGAGCCTCTGTTATCTCGTTCGGAATGGACTGGGAGAAGTGCCTTCCATTTGCCGAATTCGCTTACAACAACAGCTATCAATCTAGCTTGGGTAAAGCCCCTTTTGAAGTTCTCTATGGATGACGATGTCGAACACCCCTTAACTGGTCAGAGACCGGGGAAAGACAATTCTTTGGCCCGGATATGATTCAGGAAGCAGAAGAACAAGTTCGTATCGTTCGTGAAAAGTTGAAAACAGCCCAATCCCGTCAAAAGAGTCAATATGACCGAAAACATAAGGCTATGACTTTCGAGGTTGACGAGAAGGCTTATCTTCGGGTCACCCCTCTGAAGGGAACCCATCGTTTCGGTATCAAAGGCAAATTGGCTCCTCGTTACATTGGACCTTTTCGCATTCTTGCCAAACGAGGAGAAGTTGCCTACCAGTTGGAACTACCTCCGCACCTCTCCAGAGTTCACGATGTCTTCCACGTTTCTCAACTCAGGCGTTGCTTCTCGGATCCTATCCGTGAAGTGGACCACGAAACGCTTGATCTCCAAGATGATCTTACATATCG
>NW_021229122.1:0-585 GCF_002162155.2 Triticum dicoccoides | reverse complement strand
AACTACCCAAAAATGGGGGTAGCAGGCAGGACGTGGAATTACCGCAGCGATGGTACATACATACATAAAACAAAGCACACACTCTGTAACTCTGTCCTTATTGCTAATCTTCTTCTTACCCAATGGAGCTTCAGATCCCCATAACTAAGCTCGATTTCACACCATAATCTGAAAAACAAAACAAATCTAATATATATGCAAAATTTTGCCATAACACAGTACCTCAGAAGACCGAAAGTCCCTTGCGAATATAAATGTGCCGACCTCCATGGCAGGAACAAAATCAACACAGATGGCCTGAATGAACTGACGCTGAGCAAGCCAACTCGGGGGAGGCAATGAAAAGCCGGGGAGGAGGATGTTGGAAACGCTGGCCGTAACTTACGCCAGCCCATATGGGCGACGGCTGGTTCCGGCCTCCCCGCCTGCTGCTGACAAACCCCAACGGGAGAGCTCCGCCAACCCGCTCTCCGTACCACCCTTTCTCCTTCCTCCCTCTGATCCCCGGTAGCTGGTCACGCTTCATGGCTGGGACGTGGGTCCACTGCTCGTCAACATGGGATCCGTGCCCTAGCACCCCCCCCC
>NW_021229121.1:0-404 GCF_002162155.2 Triticum dicoccoides | reverse complement strand
TGTTTGCGCATCATGTAGGATCTGGAGAAGTGCACTAGCCTTAATAACATGTCAGGATTATGTACGCATATCCTGAGTGATGTACTGTATAATTACCGCCCGCGTGTAAGATATGTAATGACCAGTCCTTCTCCGTGCGCAAGTCGATTTGTTTTTCTTAAGTAAGCTTGGGTATTTAATAATATCTGCCAGCTTTATGCATTTATGGTTTTATTTTGCGACTATTTCCGCTTTTCTTAAGAGTTTTACAAAAATACTTTTCCCAGAGTGAAAAATGTCTCGTCCTTGGACACGTTCCATGCCAACTCCACCAGAGGAAATTCATGATACTCAACCCAACAATGAGTTCACTCAGGGACAGTCAAGCCAACAAGGCAGTGAATCGGCACTTTCACAAATGTGCC
>NW_021229120.1:0-2221 GCF_002162155.2 Triticum dicoccoides | reverse complement strand
TACCTGGCTTTATCTTATTAAACATAAATCTGATCTGTTTAACATTTTTGTTCAGTTTCAAAAACATGTTGAACGCCTTCTCAAGCACAAAATTGTTCATGTCCAGTCAGACTGAGGTGGCAAGTATCGCAACCTCAACTCCTTCTTTCAGTCGCTTGGGACCGCTCACTGTTTAGCATGTCCACATACACATCAGCAAAATGGTTCAGTAGAACGTAAGCATCGTCACATTGTTGAAGCTGGTCTTACTCTTTTGGCCAATGCATCTGTTCCGTTTCGGTCTTGGAGTGATGCTTTCACCACTGCATGTTTTGTCGTCAACCATACTCCCACTCGTGTTTTAAACATGAAGACTCCCATTGAAGTTCTTCTTAATGAACAACCGGACTACACCTTCTTCAAGGTGTTTGGGTGTGCTTGCTGGCCCCATCTCCGTCCATATAACAAGCGCAAGCTCGAGTATCATTCCAAGAAGTGTGTCTTTCTTGGTTATAGCTCTCTTCATAAAGGATACAAATGTCTTCATGTGCCCACTAATCGTGTCTATATATCTCGGGATGTCATGTTTTTCCCTTTTGCCAAACTCCCTGTGTCCACTGCCGAACCACCACCCATGCATTCATCCTCTATTGCTTCTGACCAATTTGATGATGTTGCATATTCTCCTATATTGTTGCCTAATCATGTTGCAGGCACTGGTCGTGGGCCTCGTTTGGAGATCTTAGAGGAACCACTGCCTCCTTCGTCGTTATCGCCTTCCTCGTTGGCACCTTCAGATGTGCACGACGATCATATGGCACCACTGCATGGCCTCGGTCCCCATGCCCATGCACGGCCGATCGATACCCCGGTCATGTCGCCCGCTTCGTCGCCTCTGTCCTCTGGGCCGGCATCGCCGCGGCCTCGGCCCGCGACTCCGGTCACGCCAACGACGTCTGGGCCGGCCTCGCCCGCTCCCAACTCATCACCAACGGCGACGGGGCCGGCCTCCCCCGCCCCCGTATCACCCATGGCATCTGGGCCATCGCCACCAGGGCTGGCCTCGCCCGCCCCCGTCTCGCCCATGGCGTCTGGACCATCGCCATCGGGGCTGGTTTCGCCCGGTCCGGCTTCGGCGCCATGCAACCCGGAGCCGTCTGGTATCGGCTCCCATGAGGAGTCGCCTGGTCCTTCGCCGATCGCGACGCCCCCATCGCCCTCGACTTTGCTGGCTCCTGCTGCTGCTCCGCGTCCACATACACGCAGTCGCAGCGGTATCTTTCAGTCTAAGCAGCGTACTGATGGTACTGTTGCTTGGCTGGCTGCCTGCATGACTGATGCGTTTGCGGATCCCTCCTCTAGCCACGCACGTATCAAGCTGCTATGCGCATTCCTCATTGGAGAGAGGCCATGGAGCAGGAGTATCAAGATCTTATTCGCAATAAGACATGGACTCTTGTTCCTCCACCATCGCGGGTTAATGTCATTGACTCCAAGTGGGTTTTCAAAGTGAAGAAGCATTCTGATGGATCCATTGAATGCTACAAAGCTCTTCTTGTTGCTTGTGGTTTTCGGCAGCGTTATGGTCTTGACTATGAAGACACCTTCAGTCCAGTGGTTAAGCCTACTACCATCAGGCTTCTTCACTATCTTGCCGTTACTCGAGGTTGGTTTCTTCGTCAGCTTGATGTACAAAATGCCTTTCTCCATGGTGTGTTGGAGGAGGAGGTCTATATGCGCCAGCCTCTGGGTTTTTCTGATCCAGATCGTCCTGATCACCTATGTCGTCTGTCCAAGCCACTTTATGGTCTGAAGTAGGCTCCCCGTGCATGGCATGCTCGTCTTGCAATGGCCCTTCGTGCTCATGGTTTTGCATCATCGACTGCTGACTCCTCACTATTTCTTATACAGAAGTCTGAGGTTACTATGTACCTGTTGGTTTATGTGGATGATATTATTCTTGTCAGCTCTTCTCAGTCGGCTGCTACTGCTCTTGTTCGGTCTCTTGGTGCTGATTTTGCGGTCAAGGACCTTGGGAAGCTTCACTACTTCCTTGGTGCGGAGGTTACTTCTGGGGTTGATTGTCTTGTTATGATGCAGAAGAAGTACTCCTTGGATTTGTTGCAGCGGGCTGGGATGCTTAAGTGCAAACCGACGACTACACCGATGTCTACCACTGACAAGAACACTGCTGTTGATGGTGAGCTTCTGTCTTCTTATGATGCGACGGAGTATAGGAGTA
>NW_021229119.1:0-394 GCF_002162155.2 Triticum dicoccoides | reverse complement strand
TTTCTCGATGAACTTAATACAATATCTGCATGCTGGATAGCGGTCGATGTGTCGAGTAATAGTAGTAGATGTAGGCAGGAGTCGGTCTACTAATCTTGGACGTGATGCCTATATAATAAACATTGCCTGGATATCGTTATGATTATTTGAAGTTCTAGCAATTTACCCACCGTATGCTATTTTTGTCGAGAGAAGCTACTAGTGAAATCTACGGCCCCCGGATGTCTTCTTAATCATATTTGCCTTCAAGATCAATTTTTATTTGCTTTTATTTTTAGTTCTATTAATCCAAAAATACAAAAATTCATTGCTGCAATTTTTAGTTATTTATTTTATCTCGCGTTCCTGCGAGATCTATTTATCCAATCTACTATAATTTTACCTATCCATTTAC
>NW_021229118.1:0-12130 GCF_002162155.2 Triticum dicoccoides | reverse complement strand
ATACCTCTCCGTCATACGGAGTGACAAATCCCAGTCTTGATCCATGTCACCCAACAGACACTTTCGGAGATACCCGTAGTCTACCTTTATAGTCACCCAGTTACGTTGTGACGTTTGGCATACCCAAAGCACTCCTACGGTATCCGGGAGTTACACGATCTCATGGTCTAAGGAAAAGATACTTTGACATTGCAAAACTCTAGCAAACGAACTATACGATCTTGTGCTATGTTTAGGATTGGGTCTTGTCCATCACATCATTCTCCTAATGATGTGATCTCATTATCAATGACATCCAGTGTCCATAGTCAGGAAACCATGACTATCTGTTGATCAACGAGCTAGTCAACTAGAGGCTCACTAGGGACACGTTGGTGTCTGTTATTCACACATGTATTACGATTTCCGGATAACACAATTATAGCATGAATAAAGACAATTATCATGAACAAGGAAATATAATAATAATGCTTTTATTATTGCCTCTAGGGCATATTTCCAACACCAGGCCCTCCGTGGGTGGCGCGGGGCCTTCCACGATCGCTGCCACCCCGCCCGAAGGCGACACGAGGGCTTCCAAAACTCCCACATTGACACCGACGGCGCGCTCTTCTCAAGCGGCGCGTGATGAACGGCGTAATCACGCTGAGGACCCCGGGCATCGCCGCGGAAAGAGCCCGGAGCGCCGCTCCCGGGATTTAGAAGACATGCCCGCCCGCCGAGGCGCTGGTGAAGATGGCATGCGACCGCGGGGTCGTGATAGAACTCCTTCTGACATAGTCAGAAGTCGAAGCGCGTCGCGGTCCATGCAGGTTTCGCTGCCACCAACACCAGCAGAAGCCCTGGCACGCGCGCAGTTGCTCCTCGATTCCCTCCCATCACGGGGAAACTCGACGAATGGAGAGCCACTATCCGAAGTCTCGTTGCGATGGCCAACAAAGACAAACCGAGCCCGATGGAGCCCCC
Organism: Triticum dicoccoides; assembly: GCF_002162155.2. Classification (NCBI taxonomy): domain Eukaryota; kingdom Viridiplantae; phylum Streptophyta; class Magnoliopsida; order Poales; family Poaceae; genus Triticum; species Triticum dicoccoides. The sequence goes on along the minus strand of NW_021229118.1, from coordinate 11,164 downwards.
GGGTCGACGCTCCGACGGAGTCCCACGCACCAGTGGTAGAAGAGCCGGCGGCGCCGCGACCATGGTGCACTCGCCTCCTCCTCGCCCGGTACCTCGGACGCCAGCCCGTCACGACGTCACGGGCGACGAGATCTCTGTAGCATCGTCCGACCTGCGGGCCCACTGTGACCAGCGTCAAGTTCTTCGGGAACGAGAACATGAAGACGCTCGAACCACTATCGAGCGCCGGCGCGGGGCGCGCCACCAATCGGACAGGCAAGCAGGGCCTGCTATTAGCCACCCAGCACCGGGGAGCCCTGGAGGCCTACCTTACGAGGTAGGCTGCCCGACTTTTACCCGTGAGCTGCGGCAATTCCAGTGGCCCACTCACCGCACCTTCAAACCTGACGTGGGCGAAAAGTACAGTGGCAAGACCCGTCCGTCCGATTTCCTCAGCATCTACACCATCGCAATGCAAGCTGCCGGAGCCCGCGACGCCAAGGTGCTTGCGAATTACTTTCCGTTGGCTCTTAAACCCAATGCCATGTCATGGTTGATTCCCTTGCCGGTAGACTCTATTTCCTCATGGTCGGATTTGTGCCATGAGTTCGTGGGCGCCTTTACTGGAGGCCACCAAGCCCATGGCCAAGCAAGCGACCTGCACATCATTCCCCAGAAGGGAGGCGAGAGTCTCCGCAAGTATATTCAGAGGTTCAGCCGGGTACAGTACAATATCCCTGATGTTCACCCTGCCACCATCATCAGCGCGTTCCACCAGAACATGCGTAACCGCAAGATGCATGAAGAGCTGGCAATGAACAAGGTGAGGGATGTGGCAGAACTCTATGTTCTTGCTGACAAATGTGCCCGAGCCGAAGAGGGAAGGAAGTACCCCGGCGAAGATGCCGGCGTGGAAACCAACTCCTCAGATGAGGATACTGCTGCCCCGGCGAAGAAAGGCCGGCGCCGCAATAGGAAACGCAAAGGAAAAGCCGTGCTTGCAGTCGAGGGATCCGAAGACGCCGGCTCCACCAAGAAAACCAAGGCAGATGCCCCCGGCAAGGAGGTTGCCGGGTGTGTCGCATGCCAGGCCTTGGCGGCTGCCGAGAAGCCGGGAAACTCCGACAAGCGCTACTGCAAGATCCATCGCACCAAGGGTCATGCTCTCCAGGACTGCCGACAGGTTGAGCTCCTCGCTGAGAAGCAGAGGGCTAAGTATGAGAGGCGGGACAAGGAGAAGGGCCCAGATGGTGCTGAGGGGTCCGACAAGAAGCGTGACGGCCAGGCGGGCCATCGCGGCAAGGATAAGCAACAGGAGAGGCCCGCCCGGGGCCGTGACAGAAAGCTAGAAGACGACGATCACGAAGAGGACGACGAATCCAGCGACCAAGAGTTTCAGAAAGCTACAGAGGCCATGTGCATCGATGGCGGCGCCTCGCTGCATACTTCTCACCGCCGGTTTAAATAGTGGGCGTGAGAGATTACAGCGGCAGAGCCATCGTTTGATGCCCAAAGGCCGCTGAAGTGGTCCAGCACACCTATCATTTTTGACACTGAGGACCACCCTGATCGCACTACTGCGGTCGGGTGCTTGCCATTGTTGGTTTCACCAACAATACGTAACCTCAAGGTGACGAAGATGCTAGTCGATGGCCGCGCTGGTTTGAACTTGATCTCGCCTGCCGTGATCGATAAACTGCAGATTCCTGATGGAGACCTCGAAGAGACGGGCACGTTTCAGGGGGTCAACCCGGGAAGAAGCCAACCCAAGGGAAAGGTCACGCTGCCCGTGACTTTTGGAACCGACCTGAACTTCAGGATGGAGAGGATCGTGTTCGATGTTGCCAGGATCCCCTTGCCCTACAACGGGATCCTTGCCCGCCCAGCGTTGGCCAAGTTCATGGTGGCGTCACACTACGCCTACAACACCCTGAAGATGCCTGGACCTATGACGATCATCACCATCCCCTCCGACAAGAAAGATGCGTTGGTTTGCACTGACCAACTATACCAGCAAGCAGTTGCAGCAGCTGCCGCCGCCAGGGCACTTGCTCCTGCCGCCGGGACCTCGGGAGGGAAGAAGAAGAAGAAGACCGGTGAGACCTCGGACACCCACTCCAGCAAGCGCACCTCTTCGGAGTGTAGCGCTGCCGTCGAGGACGTGCCAGAGAACTCCACCGGAGGGAACAAGAAGCCCAGGGCTGTATCACCGGGAACCAAGAAGGTCTCTGTCAATGAGGACGGCACGAGAGGAGCTTTTACCATAAGCTCCACCCTTGACGGCAAATAGGAAGACGCGCTCATAGCCTTCCTACGGGCGAATGTCGATGTGTTTGCATGGCAAGCTTCCGACATCCCCGGTGTTCCCAGGGAGGTGATTGAGCACCACCTTGCTGTCTGTCCTCATGCACGGCCTGTCAAGCAGAAGGTCGGAAAGCAAGCTTTGGAACGACAAGAGTTCATTACTGAAGAGATCCGGAAACTGGAAGCAGCGGGTTTGGTAAGGGGAGTGCTCCATCCAACGTGGTTGGCCAATCCGGTCGTGGTGCGCAAGGCAAATGGGACGTGGAGACTGTGTATTGATTACACAGACATCAATAAGGCTTGCCCTAAGGACCCCTTCCCGTTGTCGTGCATCGACCAGATTGTTGACTCCACGGCTGGGTGTGATCTGCTGTCATTCCTCGACGCCTACTCCGGCTACCACCAGATCTTCATGACAAGAGAAGACGAAGAGAAAACAGCATTCATCACCCCATGTGGTACATATTGTTTCATGCGGATGCCTTTCGAGGTGAAGAGTGCTGGCTCGACGTTTGCAAGGGCGGTCTAGATTGGTTTTGAACCCCAGCTCCATAGAAATATGGAGGCTTATATGGATGACATAGTGGTCAAAACCAAGGACAGGGCAACCCTCATACCAGATTTGCAAGAAACATTTGCAAACCTGCGCAAGATCAATCTCAAGCTGAACCCTAAGAAGTGTGTCTTTGGCGTCCCGTCCGGCAAGCTTCTCGGGTTCTTGGTGTCACAACGTGGGATAGAGGCCAACCCGGACAAAATCAAAGCTATAGAGCAGATTGAAGCACCCAAGCGAATCAAGGATGTGCGTCGGCATGCTGGTTGCGTTGCCGCCATGGGCAGGTTCATTTCCAGGTCTGCCGAGCGCGCCCTTCCCTTTTTCAAGATCCTGAAAAAGGCGGGCCCGATGGAGTGGACGCCAAAAGCCGAAGCAGCATTGCAAGGTTTGAAGAAGTACCTCTCCTCCACGCCAATACTAGTCGCGCCTAGGCCACAGGAGTCGTTGCTGCTATACCTGGCGGCAACATACCAGGTGGTCAGCGCCGCGCTGGTGGCATAGAGAGAGGTCAACAACGAGGATATGGCAGCGGCAGAGCCTGACACCACCAATGTAGAGACGACACAGCCAGTTGACATGCCGCCGAAGAAGAAAATGGTGCAGCACCCGGTCTACTTTGTTAGTTCCCTCCTGCAGGGGGCTAGATCGAGGTACTCCGGCGTGCAGAAATTGCTCTTCGGCCTTCTTATGGCCTCGAGGAAGCTGCGCCACTACTTCCAGGCACACGAAATCACTGTCGTCACTCGCTTCCCTCTGCAGCGGATATTGCACAATCCGGACGCGACGGGAAGGATTGTGGAATGGGCACTGGAGCTGTCCAGCTTTGGCCTCAAGTTTGAAAGTACCTCAACAATTCAGAGTCGAGTCCTAGTGGAGTTCATTGCAGAATGGACCGCAACGCCTGATGAAGAAGCTCAAGAGATTGCTCTCCCCGGCAAGGAGGCAAGTTGTGATTGGATCATGTACTTTGATGGAGCTTTCTCCTTACAAGGCGCCGGGGCTGGCGTACTGCTTGTCGCGCCCACTGGAGAGCACCTCAAGTACGTGATCCAGATGCACTTCCCCAGGGAGGTGTCGACCAACAATACGACGGAGTACGAAGGGCTGCTTGCCGGTCTTAGAATTGTGGTGGACCTCGGAATCAAGAAACTCATCGTTAGGGGGGACTCGCGGCTCGTCGTCAAGCAAGTCAACAAGGATTACCAGAGCCCGTTGATGAAGGCCTATGTTGACGAAGTGAGAAAGCTGGAAGAGCGTTTCGACGGTATACAGGCTGAACATGTTCCCCGAGCGGAGAACGATATCGCCGATTACCTGTCCAAACGCGCTGCCCTCAAGCTACCTGTGGAACCAGGTACCTTTGTGCTTCAGCTAACTCAGCCATCCGTCGATCCATCAACAGAGCAGAATAAAAGGAGGAAATCAGGGCCCGGCAAGTACTTCCCCGCTGAGCTCCCCGGAGCAGCCGGCAAGGATGTTGCCGAGGATACTGAGCCCGCCACGGGACGACTGGCTCCGGCGGAGCGTCAAGCTCTCGCCATCGAGACAGCCGCTCCTATAGCGGAGGAAATGCCTTTAGCCCTCGTCGTCGAGCCCCAGGCTCCAGCATGGGCACAGCATACCGTCCGATTCCTCCAAACAGGGGAACTTCCTGAGGAGCAGGAAGAAGCAGAGAAAGTAGCCCGTCGCTCTACCATGTACCAGTTCGTCGATGACGTCCTGTACAGAAAGAGGCCGAACGGTGTGAAATTGAAGTGTATAACTCGAGAGGAAGGACTAGAGCTGTTGGCGGAGATACACGGAGGCATATGTGGATCCCACATTGGGTCAAGGGCCCTTGCCGGCAAGGCATTCTGGCAAGGCTTTTTCTGGCCCACCGCCCTCCAGGATGCAACGACACTAGTCACCAGGTGTGAAGCGTGTCAGTTCCGTTCAAAGAAGCTCCATCAGCCAGCCCAAGCCCTTCAAACCATTCCTCTCTCCTGGCCCTTCTCGGTCTAGGGGCTCGACATACTGGGCCCTTTCCCCCGCGCTGTCAGGGGCTTTGAGTACTTGTACGTCGCAATCGACAAGTTCAAAAAGTGGCCAGAGGTGGAGGCAGTAAGGAAGGTCACAGCCCAGTCACCCGTCAAGTTCTTCAAGGGACTAGTGTGCCGTTTTGGCATACCTAATAGGGTTATCACCGACAACGGCACCCAGTTCACAAGCCGCACCTTCATGCAATATATCCAAGACCTCGGCAGCAGAGTCTGTTTTGCTTCCGTTGCTCACCCGCGAAGCAATGGTCAAGCTGAGAGGGCAAATGCTGAAGTACTGCGAGGCTTGAGGACCATGACCTTTGACAGGCTGGATAAGAGTGGAAGGCACTGGATTGATGAGTTGCCGACGGTTCTTTGGTCGATCAGGACGACGCCAAATCGAGCCACTGGCCAGACACCTTTTGCCCTGGTATATGGGGCGGAAGCAGTTCTTCCCACTGAACTCATATACGGGTCACCTCGAGTGCTCGCTTATAACGAGCTTGAGCAAGAGCAACTGCGGCAAGATGACGCAGTGCTCCTTGAGGAAGATCGTCTTCGGGCGGCTGTAAGAGTGGCATGCTACCAGCAAGCCTTGCGCCGCTACCATAGCCGCAAGGTTCATGCCCAGAGCCTTGAGGAAGGCGACCCTGTCCTTCGGTGCATTCAATCGGCCAAGAATTCCAACAAGTTGACGCCAAAGTGGGAAGGCCCTTATCGGGTAATACGAGTCACCAGGCCCGGAGCAGTCCGCCTGGAGACCGAAGATGCTGTTCCGGTGAGTAACTCCTGGAACATTGAGCATCTTCGCAAGTTTTACCTGTGAGGCGCGGCTTGTCGGGCCCCCTGGCAAGCCACCTTTTGTACAAGCATTGCTGATGATGCATGTAACCCTTTGTACAAAGCCAGGCGCAGACCCTGAGCATAAATAAATGAAGCGCTGGCGCCCTAAGTTATAGCATGCATGCTAGGTCAAGTCTCGTCCTTGGTTAGGGTTGATAGTGCTTAGCGGCAACTAACCCCTAGCTTAGAGGTCGAGTGTGCGTCTCTTTGCCGATCTTTTGTCTTCTTTGGTTCGCAGGACTGATAGATATCCTTGTTGGATCACTTGGGGATGAGAAAGAAAAGAGGAACACACTGGCATCTAAACCCCGGCAAGCCAGTATTGCCGGGGGCTGCGAGTACAAAGATTTTCCCATGGCAAACCAGAGTTGCCGGGGGCTACAGCTTTAGATAAGTTCTTCATCCCTTATCATGCATTCCCCTATGGACTGAGGGATGTGAAACCTCGTTTTTTCCCAAAGCTACCGTGCTCCCCTAAAAACTCTAGGACCTAGGGCTCGTTCCTGGGGCCAGGTTTGGTCGTAGTCGCGGCAGCAAAAGAATGAAATGAGGAGCCTGAACCCACCTCATCCCTGCCTCCGCCGAAAGCGTGAGAAAGGTCGAGCGAAGTGGGAAGACGGCAGGGCCTGTTGCCGGGCAAGGAAATGTTTATCTTAAGGATATCAAGGATTTACTTCTCATCGTGGGTTCTACCCGCAAACAAATGGCCCGGCAAGCATCCCCTTTTCATTAAAAACATTCCACTCAGGTATGGCCCATAGGGAATGAAAAACATGAATGGTGGGATTAAAAGTTTTAAATTCAGCTAGAGCCTAAAGGCTTACAAACTAAAAACAGATAAGGTGCCCGTAATCCCTTTCTTGTCCCTCTCCTCAGGAGGCAGGTCAAAGAGGCGAAAAGGCCAAAAGGGAGCGCCTAGGCGAGCTACGGGTGGCAGGAGGCACCAAGAGAACATCTCGGTGACCGTTCGAAGGCGAGATGGTGCTGGCAGCGCCGGAAGCAGAGCTCGAAGACAAGGCGGCAGGACGTCAGCACGCGTCGAAGGCGTCGGTGCCCGCGTACTCCGATTTGACAGCCTTGCCGCCCGCCCTCTTCCTCTTCCGCGGCCTCCCGACGCCAGCCGCCCAAGGAGACGACCCCGAGAAGTTCATGAAGCCGGCGACACGGATGATGGGATCGCCGGTGCCGCACGGAGCGACGCCCGACACCTAGTCGGACCCGTCATCCTGCCGCCCGCTACCCTTGTCGTCGCTGTCGCTATCCTCCTCATCACTCCCGCCTGAGGAGGAGTCTTCGCTATCAGAAGAGCTCTCCACGCAGCACCTTGCCCGAGTCCCGAAGCACCCAAAGACCTTGACGGAGAGGAGGCCGCCCTCCATCAGCTTGAAATGGAGGGTAAGCCCCGCCGTCAAGCGGTGGATATGAGCGAACGTCTTCCACCCTTGGCCAAGATACATCACGTGAGGGGCTGGGAAGTCGACGCGAGCTCGCGTACCGCTGATCCAACAGCCCCTCATGTGCAACTGCAAGGACTCTGGCGGATCCAGCTCCATCTCACTCGCGAATGGAGTCGGGAGACGAAGACGACGGCGGGGCGACCGGCGCAGCCTGACGAAGAACTCGCAAGGGTCATCTCCAACATGGCCCTCCATGGGGGGAGGAACTACTGGCGGAAGCGGGACCGGTGCGCCACCCCGTTCTCCTCTTCCCTGAGTGCCTCGACCTTGCCCGCGGCCTCGCCCGCGGCCTCGCCCCCTCCCCCTTCCCCTCGCGGCTGGCTCTGCCACCGCGGGTAAAGGGGAAGGGAGGACGCATTGTGGAGTAGCGACCCTCGCCGCCACCGTTGAAGAGCCAGGATCCCCTCTCTCCATGGAGGATGGGGGGGGAGCAGAAGAGCAGAAGCTGAAGAAAAAAGAAGACGGAAGAGTGCGGGACTCCATTTCCTCCCCCCCCCCCCCGGCTCTTTATAAAGAGCCAGGATGGGGGCTCAGCCAACCCACTTAGCCAATCAAGACACGGAAGGTGCAGGGAACTGGGACCAACTCGCTGCCCCGGCCCGCGACGACCCGGTTCCCCGCCTCCACCGTTCGCCACCCTGAGCGCGTGAGAACCACGTGGCGGGCATGCAGGACCGAGGCGACGGGTGAGGTGACCTCTCCCCACCCCGTGATCATGGGGGGGGCCTTGAAGACCACGCCCCGGCCCCGTTCGGTAAATGGGCCGAGCCTCCGCGCCTCCCTCCGTTTATGGGGAAGGTGCGAACCGCCCCCTTTTACTACGACGTGACGCATGCGCGCAGAGCTCAGCCCCACGCATGCCCCCCACGTCACACACGCCTCCCCACGCCGAGCCACGCGCAGGAGGCATGGGAAGCGCAGCGCGCGAAGGAACTTACTGCGGTAAAAACTACCCCGCCTGCCCGCACACCGTTTTTGGGCCTAGCCCAACGACGCGATTACGCTCACGTGTGGACCAGGCCCGGGGGCTCCTGTTGGTGTACAAAAATAGGGGTACACTTTTTGTACCCCTATAGCTGTGCACGGACAGTTCGAGCCACGGACGCCACCTTGCCAAGCAAGGCAAGGGAAGTAAGCCAAGATAAGGCCGAACCTCGGAAAGAGCAGAACGACGCCAAGACCAAGACCACAAAGAGCAAAGGGGACGAAGCGGACTCCCCCGGCAAGATCCTTGCCGGGGGGCGGTTTTAGCAAACACGGCAAGGCCCTTGCAGTGGCAGCTCGCCCCACACCTACGGAGCGAATCACCCTTGATTCCACTGCCCCCATGGGGCAAGGATTCGGGAGACATCCCCGTGGTGGCATGGAGATCTTTGTGAAGACATTCAAGATCAAATACACACTATAGAAGATGACGACCCCTGGCGGGATTCCAGCCAAGGAGGACCACAAGGCCCCCCGCAGGGGCCTTGCCGGGGATGATAGCAGGCGCCACGGCAAGACCCTTGCCGGGGCCCCGGCAAGACCCTTGCCGGTGCTACGGCGAGGCCCTTGCTAAAGACACCCATAGGGCCACCGTCAGGCCCACGCCAATTCCAAACCTCCACCGCCGTTCGCATGCGGCTGCTGACCCAACCAGTTGGGCAAGCACCTGCGTGGCGGCAAGAAGATCTTCATGGAGGCCCACCGCTGCGCCACCTTAGCTACCTGCCTGCCTACATGGCACCACGGGCACCACTGGCCAGGGTGCGTGTCGATGCGAAAGGGATCGGCGACGGACAAGACTGGGCTCTCCCCCGTCCCCGATAAAGTAGGGACACCTAAGCACGATGCATTAAATGCGTCTTGTCATGTAATGCGAGGGATAAACTCGTATCACTGTGCCCTTTCCACCTCCTGTGTGCCACTGTGGCGACCCCTTTCCCTATAAAAGGATGCCCAGGGCGACCAGGAGGGGGATTCGGCTTTTTGGAGCTCCTCGCACCCCATTGCTAGCTCAAGAACATAGATAAACAAATCACCAAGGCAGGAGTAGGGTTTTACGCATCCTCGCGGCCCTAACCTGGATAAAGAACCCGTGTGCTACCTGTTTGATCCGCCCTTCTCACAACCCCGCGCCTCGCAACCGTAGTAGGGATTCTCGTGATCTCATAGGTGTCGTCCTCGCACCGACAAGTAGTAGGTGTCGCGTCATTTATAAATATATATTTTTCTTCAGTTGCACGTACGCAATATGATAGGTTCATATGGAGAGAAAAGGAAACCGCTCCACTATATACACAGTCAGGACGGGCCAGCCTACGCAGTTCCTTGCTAGGGTTGCTCTCTTCATACTCTCTCGCACAAAACGAATGTGGCCACATCTCAAATATCCCGGCGGATCACGTCCACTTGGGGAAGGGGTGGATGCTTAGTGTAGATGCGGTGTCCATCGCCGACGGTGAAAACCCACTGTCGGCATGTCTCGATCAGGGGTCCCCGCCGTTCTCTCTCACAAAGCCGGTGAGGTTGCCTTCGTCCCTTGCTCACTGCCGCGACGTGGGCAGTTGCCGCCTCCCGCCGCCCTCCTCAAGGTCGAGCTACGTCCCTCAGGTACAACTCCCTTTACAGCCGGCTTGCACTACTGCTCCAGCTGCCCACATCACTCCCTATGGATATTTCTCTACTTCTTTGCCCCGCACATACCTAATACCTCTACTGGCTTCTACGTACTGTATTTGTGATGAGTTTATGTCTCATCAACTAGTCCTAGTAATCTTATTCTAATCACGCTTCTTCAATTTCTTTGCCACAGGGATGCTCATCTTGATTTTGGTGAAACTGCAAAAAATGATCCGATGGTCAAAAGGTTGCAAACTTCATTTATTAGGAAGCTCGAACGTTGCCAACAAATTGAAGCCTGGTCAGGGTTCACGGTTCAAGGGCTAGGGACTGCATGGATCGTTTTTTTCTTTAGCTGCCTCTGTTCCAAAATAAGTGTCAACTTTAGTAGTAGTACAACTTTGTACTAAAGTTTGCACAAAGTTGAGACACTTATTTTGGAACGGAGGGAGTACATATTTGCTATGATCTGTCAATCATTGAGATGCAATAGCATGCATGTTAGTCTCCTTTGTATTTGATGAAATGTTGGAACGGGCAACCTTGGATGCAAGATACATGTAACAGGAGCTGGAAGCTTCATAGCGTTGTACAAATTTATCTCGCTAATAAATTACAGTATGTACTAGTACTATACTAGTACTTCCTCCATTCCTAAATATAAGTCTTTCTAGAGATTTCACCATTAACCACATGTGGATGTATATAGATGCATTTTAACTGTAGATTCATTCATTTTGTTCTGTATGTAGTTCACCTAGTGGAATCTCTACAAAGACTTATCTACTAGTAATAGCTAGCCCCCACTAGTAGGAATTCTCTATCCTCTCCTTGAGCCACATCATCAAAATTGACGTAGCCGTTAGATGAAGTAAATCAGTCATAATAGCCGTCTGATCTAGACGTTGAGAGGCTCAACACTAAGCCACATGCAAGCATGCAGAAATACCATGGCACATGCATGTGAGTGGGTTTTAAATCACATCAACATGTCTGCATGCAAGCATGCACCGGTAGCATGCATGTAAGTGAGCTTTTAAGTCCCATTAACATGTCAAAAAGAAAAATATAATCCCATTATGCAGTAGGAGTTGGCTGATCTTTTTTCCTTATGTGGGATGATCTAAATGATGATGGGAGTTTATTTAGTTTGGCTACCACATTTGTCATGCGGTTATAGATTTCTTTTTAGTTCTATGAAATCGATAATTTTGCGCAGAGAGATATACCGTTGTTCCGCGGCAACGAGCGGGGACTCATCTAGTAATATATAGGAACAGAGGGAGTACTATATAAAGAGTTAGGTGTCGCACGGTGATAGTATGAGGTGGGCCATGTAATCACTGAGCCTGCGTGTTTTCACTGCTCTTGCACTCCTCCACTGTAAGAATGGAGAAAATTGTAAT
>NW_021229117.1:0-6738 GCF_002162155.2 Triticum dicoccoides | reverse complement strand
CCGCTACTTCCACCACCACGCCGTCGTGCTGCTGGATCTCCATCAACCTCTCCTCCCCCCTTGCTGGATCAAGAAGGAGGAGACGTCGCTGCTCCGTACGTGTGTTGAACGCGGAGGTGCCGTCCGTTCGGCGCTAGGATCATCGGTGATTTGGATCACGGCGAGTACGACTCCATCAACCCCGTTCTCTTGAACGCTTCCGCGCGCGATCTACAATGATATGTAGATCCACTCCTCCCTCGTTGCTAGATGACTCCATAGATAGATCTTGGTGACACGTAGGAAAATTTTGAATTTATGCTACGTTCCCCAACAGTGGCATCATGAGCTAGGTCTATGCGTAGTTTCTATGCACGAGTAGAACACAAAGTAGTTGTGGGCGTCGATATTGTCAATTTGCTTGCCGTTACTAGTCTTATCTTGATTCGGCGGCATCGTGGGATGAAGCGGCCCGGACCGACCTTACACGTACTCTTACGTGAGACTGGTTCCACCGACTGACATGCACTAGTTGCATAAGGTGGCTAGCGGGTGTCTGTCTCTCCCTCTTTAGTCGGATCGGATTCGATGAAAAGGGTCCTTATGAAGGGTAAATAGCAATTGGCATATCACGTTGTGGTTTTTGCATAGGTAAGAAACGTTCTTGCTAGAAACCCATAGCAGCCACGTAAAACATGCAAACAATAATTAGAGGACGTCTAACTTGTTTTTGCAGGGTATGCTATGTGATGTGATATGGCCAAGAAGAATGTCATGAATGATATGTGATGTATGAGATTGATCATGTTCTTGTAATAGGAATCACGACTTGCATGTCGATGAGTATGACAACCGGCAGGAGCCATAGGAGTTGTCTTAATTTATTTATGACCTGCGTGTCAACATAAACGTCATGTAATTACTTTGCTTTATTGCTAACTGTTAGCTGTAGTATTAGAAGTAATAGTTGGTGAGACAACTTCATGAAGACACGATGATGGAGATCATGATGATGGAGATCATGGTGTCATGCCGGTGACGATGATGATCATGGAGCCCCGAAGATGAAGATCAAAAGGAGCAATATGATATTGGCCATATCATGTCACTATTTGATTGCATGTGATGTTTATCATGTTTATACATCTTATTTTCTTAGAACGACGGTAGTAAATAAGATGATCCCTCATTAAAATTTCAAGAAAGTGTTCCCCCTAACTGTGCACCGTTGCGAAAGTTCGTCGTTTCGAAGCACCACGTGATGATCGGGTGTGATAGATTCTTACGTTCGAATACAACGGGTGTTGACGAGCCTGGCATGTACAGACATGGCCTCGAAACACATGCGAAACACTTAGGTTAACTTGACGAGCCTAGCATGTACAGACATGGCCTCGGAACACAAGAGACCGAAAGGTCGAGCATGAGTCGTATGGTAGATACGATCAACATGAAGATGTTCACCGATGTTGACTAGTCCGTCTCACGTGATGATCGGACACGGCCTAGTTAACTCGGATCATGTAATCACTTAGATGACTAGAGGGATGTCTATCTGAGTGGGAGTTCATAAGATGAACTTAATTATCCTAAACATAGTCAAAAGGTCTTCGCAAATTATGTCGTAGCTCGCGCTTCAGTTCTACTGTTTAGTTATGTTCCTAGAGAAAATTTAGTTGAAAGTTGATAGTAGCAATTATGCGGACTAGGTCCGTAAACTGAGGATTGTCCTCATTGCTTCATAGAAGGCTTATGTCCTTAATGCACCGCTCAGTGTGCTGAACCTCGAACGTTGTCTGTGGATGTTGCGAACATCTGACATACACGTTTTGATGACTACATCATAGTTTAGTGTGTGATGCTAACGGTTTAAAATTGTGGCACCGAAGACAGTTTTGAAACGTCACAGAACATATGAGATGTTCCAAAGACTGAAATTGGGATTTCAGACTAATGCCCACGTCAAGAGGTATGAGACCTCTGACAAGTTTCTTAAGCCTGCAAACTAAGGGAGAAAAGCTCAATCGTTGAGCATGTGCTCAGATTGTCTGAGTACTACAATCGCTTGAATCGAGTGGGAGTTAATCTTCCAGATGAGACAGTGATGATTCTCCCTCACTGCCACCAAGCTATTAGAGCTTCGTGATGAACTATAACATATCAGGGATAGACATGATGATCCTTGAGCAACTCGTGATGTTTGACACCGCGAAAGTAGAAATCAAGTTGGAGCATCAATTGTTGATGGTTAGTAAAACCACTAGTTTCAAGAAGGGCAAGGGCAAGAAGGGATACTTCATGAAACGGCAAATCAGTTGCTGCTCTAGTGAAGAAACCCAAGGTTGAAGCCAAACCCGAGACTAAGTGCTTCTGTAATGAGGGGAACGGTCACTGAAGCAGAACTACCCTAGATACTTGGTAGATGAGAAGGCAGGCAAGGTCAACAGAAGTATATTGGATATACATTATATTAATGCGTACTTTACTAGTACTCCTAGTCGCACCATGGTATTAGATACTGGTTCGGTTGCTAAGTGTTAGTAAACTCGAAACAAAAGGCTACGGAATAAACGGAGACTAGCTAAAAGGTGAGATGACGATATGTGTTGGAAGTATTTCCAAGGTTGATCAAATATCGTACGCTCCCTCTACCATCGAGATTGGTATTAAAAACCTAAATAATTGTTATTTGGTGTTTGCGCTGAGCATAGACATGATTGGATTACGTCTATCACAATACGGTTATTCATTTAAGGAGAATAATGGTTACTCTGTTCATTTGAATAATACCTTCAATGGTCTTACACCTAAAATGAATGGTTTATTGAATCTCGATCGTAGTGATACACATGTTCATGCCAAAAGATATAAGATAGTACCACCTACTTGTGGCACTGCCACTTAAGTCATATCGGTATAAAATGCATGAAGAAGCTCCATGTTGATGGATCTTTGGACTCACTCATTTTTGAAAAGTTTGAGACATGCGAACCATGTCTATTGGTGTATATGCATGAAGAAACTCCATGCAAATGGACCGTTTGGACTCACTTGATTTTTGAATCACTTGATACATGCAAATCATACCACATGGGCAAGATGACTGAAAGCCTTGGTTTCAGTAAAATGGAACTAGAAAGCAACTTGTTGGAAGTAATACATTTTGATGTGTGTAGTCCAATGAGTGCTGAGGCGTGTAGTGGATATCGTTATGTTCTTACTTCACAGATGATTTGAGTAGATGTTGAGTATATTTACTTGATGAATCACGAGTCTGAATTATTGAAAGGTTCAAGTAATTTCAGGGTGAAGTTGAAAGATCATCGTGACAAGAGGATAAAATATCTATGATATGATCATAGAGATGAATATCTGAATTACGAGTTTGGCACAGAATTAAGACATTGTGGAAATTGTTTCACAATTGATACAGCCTGGAACACCATAGTGTGATGGTGTGTCCGAACATCATAACTGCACCCTATTGGATATGATGCATACCATGATGTCTCTTATCGAATTACCACAATAGTTTATGGGTTAGGCATTAGAGATAACCACATTCACTTTAAATAGGGCACCACGTAATTCCGATGAGATGACACCGTATGAACTATGGTTTAGAGAAACCTAAGCTATCATTTCTTAAAAAGTTTGGGGCTGCGACGCTTATGTGAAAAAAGTTTCAGGCTGATAAGCTCGAACCCAAAGCGGATAAATGCATCTTCATAGAATACCCAAAACAGTTGGGTATACCTCCTATTTCAGATCTGGAAGCAAAAGTGATTGTTTCTAGAAACGGGTCCTTTCTCGAGGAAAAGTTTATCTCGAAAGAATTGAGTGGGAGGATGGTGGAGACTTGATGAGGTTATTGAACCATCTCTTCAACTGGCATGTGGCAGGGCACAGGGAGTTGTTCCTGTGGCACCTACACCAATTGAAGTGGAAGCTTATGATAGTGATCATGAAACTTCAGATCAAGTCACTATTAAACCTCGTGGGTCGACAAGGATGCGTACTACTTCAAAGTGGTACGTAATCCTGTCTTGGAAGTCATGTTGCTAGACAACAATGAACCTACGAGCTATGGAGAAGCGATGGTGGGCCCGGATTCTGATAAATGGCTCAAGGCCATAAAATCCGAGAGAGGATCCATGTATGAAAACAAAGTGTAGACTTTGCCAGAACGGCTCAATGGTCGTAAGGCTGTTGAATACAGATGGATTTTAAAAGGAAGACGGACAATGATGGTAAGTATCACCATTAAGAAAGCTCGACTTGTCGTTAAGTTTTTCCGACAAGTTCAAGGAGTTGACTATGATGAGACTTTCTCACTCGTAGCGATGCTAAGAGTCTGTTGGAATTATATTAGCGATCACTGCATTATTTATGAAATCTTGTAGATAGGATGTCAAAACATTGTTTCCTCGACGATTTTCTTGAGGAAAGGTTGTATGTAATACAACCGGAAGGTTTTGTCAATCCTAAAAGATGCTAATAAGTATGCAAAGCTCCGGCAATCCTTCGAAGGACTGGAGTAAGCATCTCGGAGTTGGAATGTATGTTTTGATGAGATGATCAAAGTTTTTGGGTGTATACAAAGTTTATGAGAAACTTGTATTTCCAAAGAAGTGAGTGGGAGCACTATAGAATTTCTGGTGAGTATATGTTATTGACACATTGTGGATCAGAAATGACGTAGAATTTCTGGAAAGCATATAGGGTTATTTGGAAAGTGTTTTTCAATGGAAAGCCTGGATTAAGCTACTTGAACATTGAGCATCAAGATCTATAAGGATAGATCAAAACGCTTAATGGTACTTTCAAATGAGCACATACCTTGACATGATCTTGAAGGTGTTCAAGATGGATCAGTCAAAAAAGGAGTTCTTGCCTGAGTTGTAAGGTATGAAGTTAAGACTTAAAGCTCGACCACGGTAGAATAGAGAGAAAGGACGAAGGTCGTCCCCTATGCTTAAGACATAGGCCCTATAGTATGCTATGCTGTGTACCGCACCTGAAATGTGCCTTGCCATGAGTCAGTCAAGGGGTACAAGAATGATCCAAGAATGGATCACAAGACAGCGGTCAAAGTTATCCTTATAACTAGTGGACTAAGGAATTTTATCGATTATGGAGGTGGTAAAAGAGTTCGTCGTAAAGGGTTACGCCGATGCAAACTTTGACACTAATCCAGATTATTCTGAGTAGTAAACTGGATTTGTATAGTAGAACAGTTATTTGGAATAGCTCCAAATGTAGCGTAGTAGTTGCATCTACAAGATGACATAGAAATTTGCAAAGTAGATACGGATCTGAAAGATTCAGACCCGTTGACTATAACATCTCTCACAAGCATAACATGATCAAACCCAGAACTCATCGAGTGTTAATCACATGGTAATGTGAACTAGATTATTGACTCAAGTAAACTCTTTGGGTGTTAGTCACATGGGGATGTGACCTTGAGTGTTAGTCACATAGCGATGTGAACTGGATTATTGACTCTAGTGCAAGTGGGAGACTGTTGGAAATATGCCCTAGAGGCAATAATAAATTAGTTATTATTATATTTCCTTGTTCATGATAATCGTTTATTATCCATGCTAGAATTGTATTGATAGGAAACTCAGATACATGTGTGGATACATAGACAACACCATGTCCCTAGTAAGCCTCTAGTTGACTAGCTCGTTGATCAATAGATGGTTACGGTTTCCTGACCATGGACATTGGATGTCATTGATAACGGGATCACATCATTAGGAGAATGATGTGATGGACAAGACCCAATCCTAAGCCTAGCACAAAGATCATATAGTTCGTTCGCTAAAGCTTTTCTAATGTCAAGTATCATTTCCTTAGACCATGAGATTGTGCAACTCCCGGATACCGTAGGAATACTTTGGGTGTGCCAAACGTCACAACATAACTGGGTGACTATAAAGGTGCACTACGGGTATCTCCCAAAGTGTCTGTTGGGTTGGCACGAATCGAGACTGGGATTTGTCACTCCGTGTAAACGGAGAGGTATCTCTAGGCCCACTCGGTAGGACATCATCATAATGTGCACAATGTGATCAAGGAGTTGATCATGGGATGATGTGTTACAGAACGAGTAAAGAGACTTGCCGGTAACGAGATTGAACAAGGTATCGGGATACCGACGATCGAATCTCGGGCAAGTAACATACCAATAGACAAAGGGAATTGTATGCGGGATTGATTGAATCCTCGACATCGTGGTTCATCCGATGAGATCATCGAGGAGCATGTGGAAGCCAACATGGGTATCCAGATCCCGCTGTTGGTTATTGGCCGGAGAGTCGTCTCGGTCATGTCTACGTGTCTCCCGAACCCGTAGGGTCTACACACTTAAGGTTCGGTGACGCTAGGGTTGTAGGGGTATGTATATGCAGTAACCCGAATGTTGTTCGGAGTCCCGGATGAGATCCCGGATGTCACAAGGAGTTCCGGAATGGTCCGGAGGTAAAGAATTATATATAGGAAGTGCTATTTCGGCTATCGGGACAAGTTTCGGGGTCACCGGTATTGTACCGGGACCACCGAAAGGGTCCCGGGGGTCCACCGGGTGGGGCCACCTGCCCCGGGGGGGCCACATGGGCTGTAGGGGGTGCGCCTTGGCCTGTATGGGCCAAGGGCACCAGCCCCAAGAGGCCCATGCGCCAAGAGATAAGGGAAAGGAAGAGTCCTAAAGGGGGAAGGCACCTCCGAGGTGCCTTGGGGAGGATGGACTCC
>NW_021229116.1:0-462 GCF_002162155.2 Triticum dicoccoides | reverse complement strand
GCCCTCTGGGCGCGTCGGGGAGAAGGCGGCAAGCAGGACGTGGCCCTGCGCGTGCCGGCGTGCGGCGAACACACGCCTCCCGTCCTTCTGGCGCGAGGTGGGAGATGACTGGCAGCGGTGGTGGGCTGGGCCAGCTCCTGGGCTGCACAGTGCTGGGCCGGGTGGGGCGCTAGGTAAGCCCAGGTAACTCCTCTCTCTCTTTTATTTCTGGTACCTTTTCTAATTTCTGTTTTTCTGTTCTGGTTTGAAATAAATAGTAAACCATTCATAAAATCCTGGAAATAATTATGGGTGCCTTCTGAGTTATTCCAGTGACCCTTAACAATTTCCAACATTTTTGGAGCATCTAAAATATATATAGCATTTAAATAGCTCCGATTCAAATATGGTTGAATTAATTCAAAGTCCAAATATGTCCTGCAAAAATGTCAACATTTTTGGTAAATGCTTCCACCTTGAATG
>NW_021229115.1:0-384 GCF_002162155.2 Triticum dicoccoides | reverse complement strand
AAACATAACCATCTTTGATTAACAAGCTAGTCTAGTAGAGGCATACTAGCGACACTCTGTTTGTCTATGTATTCACACATGTATTATGTTTCCGGTTAATACAATTCTAACATGAATAATAAACTTTTATCATGATATAAGGAAATAAATAATAACTTTATTATTGCTTCTAGGGCATATTTCTTCAGAGACGTCTTCCCAACCGTACATGTGTTGAACGCGGAGGTGCCGTCCGTTCGGCATTAGGTCATCGGTGATTTGGATCACGTCGAGTATGACTCCATCAACCCCGTTCTCTTGAACGCTTCGCGCGCGATCTACAAGGGTATGTAGATGCACTCCTCTCTCCCTCGTTGCGACTCCATAGATTGATCTTGGTGATGC
>NW_021229114.1:0-1204 GCF_002162155.2 Triticum dicoccoides | reverse complement strand
CAAACTTAGTTTTAAATGCTGTTTTCCATTCATCCCCCAATTTCATACGAATTTGATGGTATCCACTACGCAAATCAACTTTGGAGAATATTGTAGAGCCACTCAATTCATCAAGCATATCATCTAGCCTAGGAATAGGATGACGATAACGAATAGTAATATTATTAATGCCTCTACAATCAACACACATACGCGATGTACCATCCTTTTTCGGCACTAGAATAATAGGAACAGCACAAGGACTAAGGGATTCGCGTATATAACCTTTGTCGAGAAGCTCTTGTACTTGACGCATAATCTCCTTCGTCTCCTCTGGATTGGTACGGTATGGCGCACGGTTTGGCAGTGAAGCACCGGGAATTAAGTCGATCTGATGCTCAATCCCTCGAATAGGTGGTAATCCCGGTGGCACGTCTTGTGGAAAGACGTCAACGAACTCCTGCAAAATGTTAGTGATAGCAGGAGGCATAGAGGAAGGCACGTCCTCGAATGAAAATAATGCCTCTTTGCACACAAAAGCATAGCAAACAGATTTGCTGAAATCTAGCTCATCAATATCAGATTTGGTGGCAAATAAACATGCACTTTTCAATTTAATTTCAGAAGCAACACTAGATGGTTTATTATTAGGCTTCATTTGTTGCTCAAATTCTTTTGCCACAATCTGATTTTCACTCTTATTCTTCCCTTGTTTTGCTTTATTAGCTCTATTAATATCATCTTTCAAAATAGAATCAGGAGTCAAAGGAAGCAAAGTAATATTTTTATCCTTATGAACAAGAGTATACTGATTGTTTCTACCATGGTGTACAGAATTTTTATCAAATTGCCATGGTCTACCAAGTAATAAGGAACATGCTTGCATAGGTACCACATCACAATCAACATAATCAGCATATGTAGATATACTAAAATGCACACGAACAGTACGTGTTACCTTAACCTTGCCGCTGTTGTTGAACCATTGGATGTAGTAAGGATGTGGATGTGGTCTTGTGGTGAGAGAAAGCTTCTCCACCATCTCCATGCTAGCCAAGTTGTTGCAGCTCCCTCCATCTATGATGACGCGCACAGAACATTCTTTCACAACTCCCTTGGTATGGAACAAATTGTGCCTCTGATTTTGCTCAGCTTGTGTGACCTGCACACTCAAAACACGTTGAGCAACTAAACATTCATACCTGTCAGCGTCTTCAGGAGCCAT
>NW_021229113.1:0-1260 GCF_002162155.2 Triticum dicoccoides | reverse complement strand
AAGAAAAATCATCAACATCCACAATATGAAATGATAGGTATATTAATATAGATTTGGTATTGTCGTAGATGTTGGTATTTTTCTCTATATAAGCCTGATCAAACTTTAGAGAATTTGACAAGGTTTCTATGTTATATGGTTGATTTCTGTTTTGAGAAGGAGGGGATATTATTTTAATTATTTAGAGTGAAAACTGGGAGATTAATACTTTCTAGTGTTATTTAAACATATACCACAATATCCAAAGTAGTGCTCAAAATTGCAATCCGTATTCAATATCCAAAATATGAGCCAGCTCTGCATAGTTCCTGGTTGCCCTGCATTCTTATGGGTATAACACAAGGTATAGTTTTACATGTCTAGCTTCGTTACAAATTGAGTTCTAGCTTAGTCGTCGGTTGGTCTTCAAGAACTAGGATAGTATCAATCATTCGGTGCTCTCGATTGTGTGCCTAGCTGGTATATATGTTCTACAAAAACGCGTTGGGAATGGGAGACATTTTCCTAAGGCATCTAGAAAGACCTCATATATATTCTCATCTATGATGTAGTGTTAATAATGGCATTGCAAGTTTGTAGTAGGTAATTAACTTGACTTTTTAGTTCATGGTTGGGTCATAGCAATCGATCTGTTGTCATGCCAACGCTAAAAACCAGTGTGTTCAAACTTAAATAAATGTATAAGAATCATAACTAATTTTGGACAAGTATAAATGATATACAGAATTAGTTGTGTACGATCAAGTTTGTAGGTCTACACTCATCTATGATGTGGTGTTAATTATGGCATCGCAAGTTTGTAGTAGGTAATTAACTGGACTTCTCAGTTCATGGTTGGGTCAATCAATCAGTGGTCATGCGAACGCTAAACAACGGTGTGTTTGTATTTAAATAAATGTATAAAATCATAATTAATTTTGGACAAGTATAAATGATAGAATTATTTGTGTACGATCAAAATTGTCATGTGATCATTGGCCCCACAATTTACAGGTAGAATCGCCACTGCAATCAAGTGATATACAAGGATACAGTAAAGAGTAGTACATTATCATTAGGATTCCAGCCCTATCATCGATCACAATACCTGGCCGTGGGGTACACAATAGTCTCAAGAATGTGACAACAAAATTCTCTATGTTGCATATTTAGGCACCTTGATTCATTCTGTAGGTGGCACGCACGAACCACAAGTTAATCATATATGCATGATTCCTAGTCTCTTAAAGCAAGTTTATTTTTAGAAGAGAATAATAAAAA
>NW_021229112.1:0-775 GCF_002162155.2 Triticum dicoccoides | reverse complement strand
TATCGAGCTTGTCAAACATTCATAACGTCTGCATCTACTCATGGAATAGGTCTGTCACCTAGCGGTGCATCGAGGACATAATTCTTCTATGCAGCAATGAGGATAATCGTCAGATCACGGACCTAGTCTGCATCATTGCTACTATCATCTTTGAACTTAGTTTTCTCTAGGATCATATCAAAATAAAACAGGGGAGCTATACGCGAGCTATTGAACTACAATATAGATATGCAAATACTACCAGGACTAAGTTCATGATAAATTAAGTTCAATTAATCATATTACTTAAAAACTCCCACTTAGATAGACATCCCTCAAGTCATCTAAATAATCACGTGATCCATATCAACTAATCCATGTCCGATCATCACGTGAGATGGAGTAGTTTTCAATGGTGAACATCTCTATGTTGATCATATCTACTATATGATTCATGTTCGACCTTTCGGTCTCCAGTGTTCCAAGGCCATGTCTGTACATGCTAGGCTCGTCAAGTTTAACCCGAGTCTTCCGCATGTGCAAAACTGTCTTGCACCCATTGTATGTGAACGTAGAGCTTATCACAACGATCATCACGTGGTGTCTCGGCACGACGAACTATCGCAACGGTGCATACTCAGGGAGAACACTTATACCTTGAAATTTTAGTGAGGGATCATCTTATAATGCTACCGCCGTACTAAGCAAAATAAGATGCATAAAAGATAAACATTATGCAATCAAAAATATGTGACATGATATGGCCATCATCATCTTGTGCCTTTGATCTCCATCT
>NW_021229111.1:0-1188 GCF_002162155.2 Triticum dicoccoides | reverse complement strand
CTAAATTTCTTAGCCACTTTTGGAGATGTTTATGGGCTAAGTTGGGGACTAAACTGCTTTTTAGTACTACTTGTCACCCCCAAACTGATGGACAAACTGAAGTAGTCAATAGAACGTTGTCTACTATGCTTAGGGCTGTTTTGAAGAATAATAAGAAAATGTGGGAGGAATGCTTGCCTCATATTGAATTTGCTTATAATCGTTCATTGCATTCTACTACTAAGATGTGCCCTTTTGAAGTTGTGTATGGTTTCCTACCTCGTGCACCTATTGATTTGTTGCCTCTTCCATCTTTGGAGAAGGTTAATTTTGATGCTAAACAACGTGCTGAATTGATTTTAAAAATGCATGAGTTAACTAAGGAAAACATTGAGCGTATGAATGCTAAATATAAACTTGCTGGAGATAAGTGATAGAGGCAGAGGTGTCCCGTCTTTCGATGAGATGATGGATTTCGCTTTGGTGGAAGTCGACTTTGACGATCCGACTACGAACGTGCGAGGACGTCGCGCCTTAGCAATCGCTAAACCAACTCCGAGAGGTTATTGACCACGCCGGAGCACGATCAACCTGACCACGAGGGTCTGTTTCCTGCGAGCAAACGAAGAACAAGCAAGAAACTGAGATTGCAATCTGGATATTGCGAATATAAGATGAAAGCTTTATTGATCAAGGTGGGGTTCTATGACGCCTTTGTCTGGTCGTTGAACACAAACGAAGTACACGAAGTTGCAGCTATGGCGAACTTTTAATCTAAACAAAACCCAAAGTCTAAACGATGCCCTAAGGGCTGTATATATGGAGGAAGAGGGGGGGAATTTCGTGGCCCTTGGTGGAGGGGTCCGAAATCAACCCTATCTCTTGTTTCCCCACACATACGGACTCTAAAAATAGCCTATACTTATGTATTTCGAAATTACATGGGCCTGGCCCAATAATAAGGTGACGCAGCACCTAAAATAGCCTCGGGACGAAATTTATGAAGTGGCATCTTGTATATTTCGTCCAAGGCTTCATGCACCCATTATGGTGGCTTCAAAGTCTTGAAATCATCACTTGTAACTCCGTTCTTGTTCCCCTTGCGCATGCCATCATCTCCATGCTTGTTCTTGCTCCAATGTTCATCCTTCTCCAAGCTAGGCCCTTCATTTGTAAGCAAAACAAATGTATCCAATTTAGGCAGCATCA
>NW_021229110.1:0-505 GCF_002162155.2 Triticum dicoccoides | reverse complement strand
GGAGCGCGCCGAGCGGGAGAAATTTGAGGCACAGGTCGGCAAGGTGCGGCAAGAGCTTCAGGTTCTCATGCAAAAACATGAGAGTTTGGAGCTCGACTCGAAGACGCGAGCGTCCGAGCTTGCTGTGGCCCTTAAAACTGCCAAATCTGCCAAGGCTGAAGCCCAGAAGGCCCTCCAGGAATTGGATGTGGTGAAAAAGATAGCGGCGGGTAAGGCATTCTATATGCAAAGCAGACATATAAAAGTAAACTACTTGTTACTTACCCGAATCCGGAGCTCTCCAGGGGCATTCGCAGATCTTTCCCGCAGCGTATCCGATGCCGCCGCATTCTACCAAGCCGAGGAAGGCAGCTCAACGGAGAAGGTGTTCTGGTCTCAGTACGCTGAGGCCGGACACCCTGTGCCCTTGAGCGACCAGCTGAAGCAGCTGGTCGAGCTCCACAAGGAGGCCGAACAGGCCCTGAAGGGCTTCATTGTTCGGCTGTGGCCTAGAGAGGCCCTGCCT
>NW_021229109.1:0-1213 GCF_002162155.2 Triticum dicoccoides | reverse complement strand
CACCAGGCGGTCGCGCTCCAACAACTCCTCATACTATGGATTTCCATCTAAAGACCGATAGAATGCCTCCTCCCTCCGTCTGCCTTTTGGTGAAAAACCAAACACTAGTTCTTGCGGTGACCGCCTCTGACGTCACCTATCATGGATGGGTAGGGGCATGGCGGACGTGGCGAGAGCGAGGATAAGTGGCGAGCAACGTCGGGCCGGTGATGGTGCCACCAGAGAAGGCGGGGAAACAGTAATTATAGGCGGAAGGTAGGCGAACCAGCATGTCACGGGAAACACGACGGTCATCGCAGTCATCGAAATTCAATGCATAAGCAAGCATGGCTTAGCGCGCCAGCTTACCGTGGAAAACTAGAAAAACTAAAATTATGTCTATGTCGTCCCGTCCCGTCAGTGGTGCGTCCCGTCCGTGCTGGGTCGCATGCCGACATGACTGTCAAACGAGTGCACCCGAATCATCCAGATGAGGTACTCCCTCCTTGTCAAAAAGGATTCCACCACTCATCATCTACCTTGGTTGGTGAGATTTTTTAATAAACCATGAAAACCGGAAAGCAGGTAGTACGTGCGTGATCCGCTATTTATTCATGTAGGATCGAGTAGGTCGTTTTTTGAATTGAGCCCTGCAAACCGGAAAGGAGGTAGTATGTCTGTGATCCTCTATTTATCCGTGTAGGATCGAGTAGGTCTTATAGTGTATGTGTAGGATCGAGTACGTCAGATGGTGTATGTGTACGATCGCATTAGCTGATGAACGTTCGGTGGAAGATAAGGCATTTGCGAACATTCTTGCTGGCAGTTTCTTCCGATTCACATGGCATTTTCATCGGAGCAGCTTGTCAGTTTCTTCAGAGGTAGGCATTTTTATTCAAAAAACTGCCACTTCGGATCTTGCGTCGCAACTAAAACTGCCAGGAGCGCATTAGTAGGCTAGCTAGTGATCTATCAGTAACTTGTAAACACTGAGCAAACAACAATAAGGAATTGTTAGTAACATGTAAACATTGAGAACACAGAAATAAGGATCATGTTGTGCACAACAGTAAGAGCCAATCCGTTCAAAATGTGCACACGAGACTCACAGGCCTGGCATTGTAATATGTTCACATTAGTAGCCCAAATTCAAAATCAACTAGTACGATTCCCATACATAAGATCAACATGGTAATGCATCTCAATGATTCATAGATCATATACAAATATGTAG
>NW_021229108.1:0-1900 GCF_002162155.2 Triticum dicoccoides | reverse complement strand
GAACAATCAAAATTACTAGTAATAACATCTTATATTATGGGACATAGGAAGTATTGGCGAAACATTAACTTTCCTACTAGTACTAGTTAGGCTAGCCATAGTGGGGGTAACTTAGGTACTTCCTCCGTCACAGTTTAGAAGGCACAGTTAAATTTACATGCGTTTCCATAATAGACAAGGTTTAGGGCGCATTGCATTTATGTCTAGTAGCTAATTAGTACTCCTATATACTTTTTTTATATGCATGCATAGTGTGAATGCTATTTTCTAGCTCATCTCATAACCAATAGATAACCACCGAGGTCCTAGAGAATTTTCAAGCGCGCCTTCTAAACCGTGACGGAGGGAGTAGTAACTTCACACATCCAAGACAATTTTGCTTATGTGGCAAGTATTTAATGAGGAGAGAGGTGTTTGGAGTAACATAATATGTTACTGTAACATAGCGCTTCCCGAGGTAAAATGAGTTTATAAGGCAATAAATGAAACAATCTATGACACCTACTAAAATAATTTGCATTATGAAGGTAGTAATTTAGACTAGTGTCATATGCATGACACTAGTATAAGTTACTCCCCACTATGACCAGCCTTACATTCGTGAGTTTATGGTGCATGGAGGTCACTATCGAATATGATTCGTTGGAATCAACGCATGTATTGGCGAAGCTGACATCTTCAGCCCCTATATTGAACGTTAGCGGAGTGTTTTGCAATTGCATCGCTGATAGAAAGCCCATGAGAAGTGAATATTGTTGTCCATCAATTGGCAAAAAAATCTTATGATCTTTTAGATTTAAAGTTGGGATATTGATCCACCGTCATTCCTGTTGCCCTTTTGTACTACATGATGTAACTTTGAGGGTTAAAAAAAACTAGTTACATTCGTATGGGATGTGTGCACTAGGCAGTAGGCGGTACAATCCAATAAGGTTTGGTGCGTGCAAGAGTCAAGTCCCTTTCATGAACCACAAGAATCTCAAGGACTTCTTCCACCAGGTCGTAGATGCACAGATCACCATCATCCTCGAGGAAGTTCTTCATGAAGTAGACGCGGTTCCTTTGCAAGTTGCACGCGCTCGCCGGGCAAGAAACCGCATTCCCTCCGTGAGCCAACATGAAGACCCTGTCTCCAATGTCATGCACCCTACGCCAGCAGCGGCCATGGTCGAAATCCATCTTGAGGACAAGGACGGCGCCGATGTCGTTGGGGTCAAATCCCCGGAAGCAAACGCAGACCTGGAAAAGCTCCCCCTGTGACTCCAGCAGCCAGGTCACGCCACCGCACATGCCCTCCGGCAGAGTGATCGCGGCGTCCACATCCTCCAGCGTGTGAAGCTCGGCCGTAGGGGCAGGAGTTCCGAAGTCGAGGTGAACGACGCCCATCTTGTATTGGTTTGATTCCGAGAAGATGAAATGCAGCTTCCCTCCCAGGGCGGCGGCGAGGCCAGCTATGACTCTCTTGGTCGGGGGAGAGGAAGTGCAGTCGCCCTCATCGTCGACGTCGCCATCGCCCTCTGGGAGAGTGTACTCGCCGACGTCATACGTGTGCTGCGCCCATTCCCTACTGCTTCCTCCGTTGATTCGGCAGAACCACATGTCAGGGTCGGCGACGTCGAGCAGCACGACGGCGCAGTCAGGATGCGCCGTGGAGCTGTGGGTGAGGTAGCAGGCGCAGTTGGTGGGGACGTAGTGGTCGTCTCGTATGGGCGGGAGGGGTATGGTCTCTCCGGTGACCGGATGCCACAGCCAGGTCTCCCATGGGGCGGCCCCGTGGAGGATGAAGATCCAGCCCTGCGGGGTGGCGAAGCATATCTGGTTGTCCTGCGGGGATAGCATGGCGGGTGTCGGCTCCGTGCATGTTCTCTCTTCCGATATGCTAAACATGAGCATCTCGGGG
>NW_021229107.1:49527-69121 GCF_002162155.2 Triticum dicoccoides | reverse complement strand
CACGTTCGTAGTCGGATCGTCAAAGTCGACTTCCACCAAAGCGAAATCCACCATCTCATCGAAAGACGGGACACCTTTGCCTCTATCAAGTGGTATCAGATTTCCAGGTTGCTCGGTGAGATTTTACAGTTTTTCATAGTTTAGATCGAGTCTGTTCTTCATACCTACAGTCCACGAAAAAGCCACAAAAAAAATTAGGGTTAGTTCATCATATCCGAACCAATCTGAGCCTTTGCATAATCTTTTTAGGGTTTTGCTTTGTTGAATTTGCGGTTGCATCGTCGTGTCTAGTTGCTGGTCTTAGAGTCTAGTCTTTTAGAGTTTCGAGTTCTGGTCATAAGTTGTCACGCCGCCGCCGCACCATCATCATCACCCCTGCCATCTACCACCACCGCTTATCCACCACCGCTTCGAATCCGTATCCATATACCACCACAGCTGTCATATACAACCACCGCTGCCATCTACCACCATATATCCACCACCAATCTGAGTTCTTGTCATATTAGGTTTGTTTTCGAGATCCATCTAGATTCCGATTCGTGTTTCCTTGTCGGGTAGCCACGCTCCGTTTAGGCCCAAAATTTTTCGAAAACGCATTTTTCGAAAAAATTTCTGGCTATCCTATTTTCAGGTGTTTCTGAGTGCTTTGAGACAGGTGCCATTATAGGAAGTTTTGTTTGACCCGTTTCCAGTTTTTGGGTCCGGGCAGTCAAAAAAAAAATTGGTCAAAAAAAAATTTCGTGCCCATCCTGTCAGTTTGAGCTAAGAAGAGTTTTGAGACACTCGCCATTATAGTGATTTTTCGCAAAAAAAAACAGCGCAAAAAAAAAAGAGCGCCAAAAAAAATTGCGAAAAAAAAAATTCCAGAGTGTGCTTTTCCCTTGTTTACGTGCCGCGCCGTGATTTTGTTAGTGTTCTAGGCTCGCGTCTCTAGCACAGTCTAGCCTAGGACCAGCACAGTACCGTCGTTGAGCGTTTATTCAACTTTGCATCTCTGAATTGATTATTGCTGACCCTTTTTGCTACCATATTATAAGCCTTCCCAGCTCCACATACATCTACGTCGTGCGTTTGACTCTCCCTGGTAATCGCTCTATCCAAGCTTTGAGAGTTTTTGACTACAACGGTTGCCGATCACCGCCTGCTGCTGGGTAAGAACTGGTAAGAATTTGAGATTTGCTTGACGGATTTGTGACACCCACCACCACCACTTGTTCGTAGTCTGTAGGATCATATTCTTGTGTGTTTCTATTGCTGCTAACCATGCCAGGATCACAAGCCGACGAGATTGACTAGGAGAATTTATCGAACAAGGAGCTTCATGATAAGTTTCAGCAAATGATGACTGAACAGGTACAAGATGTGCTGAACAATTTTGAAGAGGCCATGGAGAAGATCACTGGCTTTGAGAAGACGTTCGCAACAAAGCTCGATAACAAGTTTAATGAATTGCTCGCGCGTCTTCCACCACCACCACCCGCTGCACCTAACGCACCTCTCCAACAACAACAACAACGACTACCTCCACGTCGCGAAGCAGACCTCCGCCGAGCAAGCCGTGTTCCTCTTGCGTTTGGCCAAACTGTTGGTGCTGCTGTTGATACTTCTGTGGCTCCTGCTGCTGATGCGGAGGAGGATGATTATGTGGGAGATTATGAGGATGAGGTTGATCAAAATCAACACTACGTGCAGCCACCTGTACCACCACCAGCAGGTCGACCTCAGGTATATATTCGTAATGGTAGGCCTGCACCACCACCTCAGGTACGAGATGATGTCCATATTCCTAAACTGAAATTGAATATTCCACCATTTGAGGGTAGATATGTTCCTGATATATATCTTACTTGGGAGTTAGAAACTGAACAACGAGTTACATGTTTACAATATCCTGAGGAGAGACGAGTTGCTGCTGCTGTTTGTGCTTTCACTAGTTTTGCATGTGTATGGTGGTCTGAACATTGTAGATTGTATCCTATTCCTAGGCTAGATGATATGCTTGATGAATTGAGTGGCTCTACAATATTCTCCAAAGTTGATTTGCGTAGTGGATACCATCAAATTCGTATGAAATTGGGAGATGAATGGAAAACAGCATTTAAAACTAAGTTTGGATTATATGAGTGGTTAGTCATGCCTTTTGGGTTAACTAATGCGCCTAGTACTTTCATGAGACTAATGAACGAAGTTTTACGTGCTTTCATTGGACGATTTGTGGTAGTCTATTTTGATGATATACTGATTTATAGCAGATCTTTGGAAGAACATTTGGAACATTTACGTGCTGTTTTTATTGCTCTACGTGATGCACGTTTGTTTGGTAACCTTGGGAAGTGCACCTTTTGCACCGACCGAGTATCTTTTCTTGGCTATGTTGTTACTCCACAGGGAATTGAAGTTGACAAAGCCAAGATTGAAGCTATTGAGAGTTGGCCGCAGCCCAAAACGGTCACACAAGTGAGGAGTTTTCTTGGCCTCGCTGGATTCTATAGGCGTTTTGTGAGAGATTTCAGCACCATTGCTGCACCTCTCAATGAGCGTACAAAGAAAGATGTGCCTTTTCTTTGGGGTACCGCACAGGAAGAAGCCTTCACGGTATTGAAAGATAAGTTGACACATGCTCCTTTACTCCAACTTCCTGATTTTAATAAGACTTTTGAGCTTGAATGTGATGCTAGTGGAATTGGATTAGAAGGTGTGTTATTACAAGATGGCAAACCTGTTGCATACTTTTCTGAAAAATTGAGTGGGCCTAGTCTGAATTATTCTACTTATGATAAAGAATTATATGCTCTTGTTCGGACTTTAGAAACATGGCAACATTATTTATGGCCCAAAGAATTTGTTATACATTCTGATCATGAATCTTTGAAACATATTAAAAGTCAAGCTAAACTGAATCGTAGACATGCTAAATGGGTTGAATTCATTGAGACTTTCCCTTATGTCATTAAACACAAGAAGGGAAAAGAAAATGTTATTGCTGATGCATTGTCTCGTCGCTATACTATGCTTTCACAACTTGACTTCAAAATATTTGGTTTGGAGACCATCAAAGATCAATATGTGCATGATGCTGATTTTAAAGATGTAATGCAGAATTGTAAAGAAGGAAGAATGTGGAACAAGTTTGTTGTTAACGATGGATTTGTGTTTCGTGCTAACAAGCTATCCATTCCAGCTAGCTCCGTTCGTCTTTTGTTGTTGCAGGAGGCGCATGGAGGAGGATTAATGGGACACTTTGGCGTGAAGAAGACGGAGGACGTACTTGCTACACATTTCTTTTGGCCAAAGATGAGACGGGATGTTGAGCGTTTTATTGCTCGCTGCACTACATGTCAAAAAGCTAAGTCACGACTCAATCCTCATGGTTTATATATGCCTTTGCCTGTACCTAGTGTTCCTTGGGAGGATATATCTATGGACTTTGTTTTAGGTTTACCTCGAACAAAGAAGGGGAGGGATAGCATATTTGTTGTCGTGGATAGATTCTCGAAAATGGCACACTTTATACCATGTCATAAAAGTGATGATGCTGTTAATGTTGCTGATTTGTTCTTTCGTGAAATTATTCGCTTGCATGGTGTGCCAAATACTATTGTTTCAGATCATGATACTAAATTTCTTAGCCACTTTTGGAGATGTTTATGGGCTAAGTTGGGGACTAAACTGCTTTTTAGTACTACTTGTCACCCCCAAACTGATGGACAAACTGAAGTAGTCAATAGAACGTTGTCTACTATGCTTAGGGCTGTTTTGAAGAATAATAAGAAAATGTGGGAGGAATGCTTGCCTCATATTGAGTTTGCTTATAATCGTTCATTGCATTCTACTACTAAGATGTGCCCTTTTGAAGTTGTGTATGGTTTCCTACCTCGTGCACCTATTGATTTGTTGCCTCTTCCATCTTCGGAGAAGGTTAATTTTGATGCTAAACAACGTGCTGAATTGATTTTAAAAATGCATGAGTTAACTAAGGAAAACATTGAGCGTATGAATGCTAAATATAAACTTGCTGGAGATAAGGGTAGAAAACATGTTGTGTTTGCACCTGGAGATCTTGTTTGGTTACATTTGCGTAAGGATAGATTTCCTGATTTGCGCAAATCAAAGCTAATGCCACGTGCTGATGGTCCCTTTAAGGTGTTAGAGAAAATAAATGATAATGCATATAAACTTGAGCTGCCTGCAGATTTTGGGGTTAGTCCCACTTTTAACATTGCAGATTTGAAGCCTTATTTGGGTGAGGAAGATGAACTTCCGTCGAGGACGACTTCATTTCAAGAAGGGGAGGATGATGAGGACATCAATACAATTGTTACACCCACAGCCCCTGCTGCTATACATACTGAACCAATTACTAGAGCTCGTGCACGCCAACTAAATTACCAGGTACTTTCGTTTCTTAGTAATGATTCTAATGTTCATGAGCATATGATGCTGCCTAAATTGGATACATTTGTTTTGCTTACAAATGAAGGGCCTAGCTTGGAGAAGGATGAACATTGGAGCAAGAACAAGCATGGAGATGATGGCATGCGCAAGGGGAACAAGAACGGAGTTACAAGTGATGATTTCAGGACTTTGAAGCCACCATAATGGGTGCATGAAGCCTTGGACGAAATATACAAGATGCCACTTCATAAATTTCGTCCCGAGGCTATTTTAGGTGCTGCGTCACCTTATTATTGGGCCAGGCCCATGTAATTTCGAAATACATAAGTATAGGCTATTTTTAGAGTCCGTATGTGTGGGGAAACAAGAGATAGGGTTGATTTCGGACCCCTCCACCAAAGGCCACGAAATTCCCCCCTCTTCCTCCATATATACAGCCCTTAGGGCATCGTTTAGACTTTGGGTTTTGTTTAGATTAAAAGTTCGCCATAGCTGCAACTTCGCGTACTTCGTTTGTGTTCAACGACCAGACAAAGGCGTCACAGAACCCCACCTTGATCAATAAAGCTTTCATCTTATATTCGCAATATCCAGATTGCAATCTTAGTTTCTTGCTTGTTCTTCGTTTGCTCGCAGGAAACAGACCCTCGTGGTCAGGTTGATCGTGCTCCGGCGTGGTCAATAACCTCTCGGAGTTGGTTTAGCGATTGCTAAGGCGCGACGTCCTCGCACGTTCGTAGTCGGATCGTCAAAGTCGACTTCCACCAAAGCGAAATCCACCATCTCATCGAAAGACGGGACACCTTTGCCTCTATCAAAATCTGATGTTGATGAGCTAGATTTCAGCAAATCTGTTTGCTATGCTTTTGTGTGCAAAGAGGCATTATTTTCATTCGAGGACGTGCCTTCCTCTTTGCCTCCTGCTGTCACTAACATTTTGCAGGAGTTCGCTGACGTTTTTCCACAAGACGTGCCACCGGGATTACCGCCTATTCGAGGGATTGAGCATCAGATTGACTTAATTCCCGGTGCTTCACTGCCAAACCGTGCACCATACCGTACCAATCCAGAGGAGACGAAGGAGATTATGCGTCAAGTACAAGAGCTTCTCGACAAAGGTTATATACGCGAATCCCTTAGTCCTTGTGCTGTTCCTATTATTCTAGTGCCGAAAAAGGATGGTACATCACGTATGTGTGTTGATTGTAGAGGCATTAATAATATTACTATTCGTTATCGTCATCCTATTCCTAGGCTAGATGATATGCTTGATCAATTGAGTGGCTCTACAATATTCTCCAAAGTTGATTTGCGTAGTGGCTACCATCAAATTCGTATGAAATTGGGAGATGAATGGAAAACAGCATTTAAAACTAAGTTTGGATTATATGAGTGGTTAGTCATGCCTTTTGGGTTAACTAATGCACCTAGTACTTTCATGAGATTAATGAACGAAGTTTTACGTGCTTTCATTGGACGATTTGTGGTAGTTTACTTTGATGACATATTGATTTATAGCAGATCTTTGGAAGAACATTTGGAACATTTACGTGCTGTTTTTATTGCTCTACGTGATGCACGTTTGTTCGGTAACCTTGGGAAGTGCACCTTTTGCACCGACCGAGTATCTTTTCTTGGCTATGTTGTTACTCCACAGGGAATTGAAGTTGATAAAGCCAAGATTGAAGCTATTGAGAGTTGGCCGCAGCCCAAAACGGTCACACAAGTGAGGAGTTTTCTTGGCCTCGCTGGATTCTATAGGCGTTTTGTGAGAGATTTCAGCACCATTGCTGCACCTCTCAACGAGCTTACAAAGAAGGATGTGCCTTTTTTTTGGGGTACCGCACAGGAAAAAGCCTTCACGGTATTGAAAGATAAGTTGACACATGCTCCTTTACTCCAACTTCCTGATTTTAATAAGACTTTTGAGCTTGAATGTGATGCTAGTGGAATTGGATTAGGAGGTGTGTTATTACAAGATGGCAAACCTGTTGCATACTTTTCTGAAAAATTGAGTGGGCCTAGTCTGAATTATTCTACTTATGATAAAGAATTATATGCTCTTGTTCGGACTTTAGAAACATGGCAACATTATTATGGCCCAAAGAATTTGTTATACATTCTGATCATGAATCTTTGAAACATATTAAAAGTCAAGCTAAACTGAATCATAGACATGCTAAATGGGTTGAATTCATTGAGACTTTCCCTTATGTCATTAAACACAAGAAGGGAAAAGAAAATGTTATTGCTGATGCATTGTCTCGTCGCTATACTATGCTTTCACAACTTGACTTCAAAATATTTGGTTTGGAGACCATCAAAGATCAATATGTGCATGATGCTGATTTTAAAGATGTAATGCAGAATTGTAAAGAAGGAAGAATGTGGAACAAGTTTGTCGTTAACGATGGATTTGTGTTTCGTGCTAACAAGCTATGCATTCCAGCTAGCTCCGTTCGTCTTTTGTTGTTGCAGGAAGCGCATGGAGGAGGATTAATGGGACATTTTGGCGTGAAGAAGACGGAGGACGTACTTGCTACACATTTCTTTTGGCCAAAGATGAGACGGGATGTTGAGCATTTTATTGCTCGATGCACTACATGTCAAAAAGCTAAGTCACGACTCAATCCTCATGGTTTATATATGCCTTTGCCTGTACCTAGTGTTCCTTGGGAGGATATATCTATGGACTTTGTTTTAGGTTTACCTCGAACAAAGAAGGGGAGGGATAGCATATTTGTTGTTGTGGATAGATTCTCGAAAATGGCACACTTTATACCATGTCATAAAAGCGATGATGCTGTTAATGTTGCTGATTTGTTCTTTCGTGAAATTATTCGCTTGCATGGTGTGCCAAATACTATTGTTTCAGATCATGATACTAAATTTCTTAGCCACTTTTGGAGATGTTTATGGGCTAAGTTGGGGACTAAACTGCTTTTTAGTACTACTTGTCACCCCCAAACTGATGGACAAACTGAAGTAGTCAATAGAACGTTGTCTACTATGCTTAGGGCTGTTTTGAAGAATAATAAGAAAATGTGGGAGGAATGCTTGCCTCATATTGAATTTGCTTATAATCGTTCATTGCATTCTACTACTAAGATGTGCCCTTTTGAAGTTGTGTATGGTTTCGTACCTCGTGCACCTATTGATTTGTTGCCTCTTCCATCTTCGGAGAAGGAGAATTTTGATGCTAAACAACGTGCTGAATTGATTTTAAAAATGCATGAGTTAAAAATGCATGAGTTAACTAAGGAAAACATTGAGCGCATGAATGCTAAATATAAACTTGCTGGAGATAAGGGTAGAAAACATGTTGTGTTTGCACCTGGAGATCTTGTTTGGTTACATTTGCGTAAGGATAGATTTCCTGATTTGCGCAAATCAAAGTTAATGCCACGTGCTGATGGTCCCTTTAAGGTGTTAGAGAAAATAAATGATAATGCATATAAACTTGAGCTGCCTGCAGATTTTGGGGTTAGTCCCACTTTTAACATTGCAGATTTGAAGCCTTATTTGGGTGAGGAAGATGAACTTCCGTCGAGGACGACTTCATTTCAAGAAGGGGAGGATGATGGGGACATCAATACAATTGTTACACCCACAACCCCTGCTGCTATACATACTGGACCAATTACTAGAGCTCGTGCACGCCAACTAAATTACCAGGTACTTTCGTTTCTTGGTAATGATTCTAATGTTCATGAGAATATGATGCTGCCTAAATTGGATACATTTGTTTTGCTTAGAAATGAAGGGCCTAGCTTGGAGAAGGATGAACATTGGAGCAAGAACAAGCATGGAGATGATGGCATGCGCAAGGGAAACAAGAACGGAGTTACAAGTGATGATTTCAGGACTTTGAAGCCACCATAATGGGTGCATGAAGCCTTGGACGAAATATACAAGATGCCACTTCATAAATGTCGTCCCGAGGCTATTTTAGGTGCTGCGTCACCTTATTATTGGGCCAGGCCCATGTAATTTCGAAATACATAAGTATAGGCTATTTGTAGAGTCCGTATGTGTGGGGAAACAAGAGATAGGGTTGATTTCGGACCCCTCCACCAAGGGCCACGAAATTCCCCCCCTCTTCCTCCATATATACAGCCCTTAGGGCATCGTTTAGACTTTGGGTTTTGTTTAGATTAAAAATTCGCCATAGCTGCAACTTCGCGTACTTCGTTTGTGTTCAACGACCAGACAAAGGCGTCACAGAACCCCACCTTGATCAATAAAGCTTTCATCTTATATTCGCAATATCCAGATTGCAATCTTAGTTTCTTGCTTGTTCTTCGTTTGCTCGCAGGAAACAGACCCTCGTGGTCAGGTTGATCGTGCTCCGGCGTGGTCAATAACCTCTCGGAGTTGGTTTAGCGATTGCTAAGGCGCGACGTCCTCGCACGTTCGTAGTCGGATCGTCAAAGTCGACTTCCACCAAAGCGAAATCCACCATCTCATCGAAAGACGGGACACCTTTGCCTCTATCACAATTCCACTAGCATCACATTCAAGCTCAAAAGTCTTATTAAAATCAGGAAGTTGGAGTAAAGGAGCATGTGTCAACTTATCTTTCAATACCGTGAAGGCTTCTTCCTGTGCGGTACCCCAAAGAAAAGGCACATCTTTCTTTGTAAGCTCATTGAGAGGTGCAGCAATGGTGCTAAAATCTCTCACAAAACGCCTATAGAATCCAGCGAGGCCAAGAAAACTCCTCACTTGTGTGACCGTTTTGGGCTGCGGCCAACTCTCAATAGCTTCAATCTTGGCTTTATCAACTTCAATTCCCTGTGGAGTAACAACATAGCCAAGAAAAGATACTCGGTCGGTGCAAAAGGTGCACTTCCCAAGGTTACCGAACAAACGTGCATCACGTAGAGCAATAAAAACAGCACGTAAATGTTCCAAATGTTCTTCCAAAGATCTGCTATAAATCAATATGTCATCAAAGTAAACTACCACAAATCGTCCAATGAAAGCACGTAAAACTTCGTTCATTAAGCTCATGAAAGTACTAGGTGCATTAGTTAACCCAAAAGGCATGACTAACCACTCATATAATCCAAACTTAGTTTTAAATGCTGTTTTCCATTCATCTCCCAATTTCATACGAATTTGATGGTAGCCACTACGCAAATCAACATTGGAGAATATTGTAGAGCCACTCAATTCATCAAGCATATCATGTAGCCTAGGAATAGGATGACGATAACGAATAGTAATATTATTAATGCCTCTACAATCAACACACATACGTGATGTACCATCCTTTTTCGGCACTAGAATAATAGGAACAGCACAAGGACTAAGGGATTCGCGTATATAACCTTTGTCGAGAAGCTCTTGTACTTGACGCATAATCTCCTTCGTCTCCTCTGGATTGGTACGGTATGGTGCACGGTTTGGCAGTGAAGCACCGGGAATTAAGTCAATCTGATGCTCAATCCCTCGAATAGGCGGTAATCCCGGTGGCACGTCTTGTGGAAAAACGTCAGCGAACTCCTGCAAAATGTTAGTGACAGCAGGAGGCAAAGAGGAAGGCACGTCCTCGAATGAAAATAATGCCTCTTTGCACAAAAAAGCATAGCAAACAGATTTGCTGAAATCTAGCTCATCAATATCAGATTTGGTGGCAAATAAACATGCACTTTTCAATTTAATTTCAGAAGCAACACTAGATGGTTTATTATTAGGCTTCATTTGTTGCTCAAATTCTTTTGCCACAATCTGATTTTCACTCTTATTCTTCTCCTGTTGTGCTTTATTAGCTCTATTAATATCATCTTTCAAAATGGAATCAGGAGTCATAGGAAGCAAAGTAATATTTTTATCCTTATGAACAAGAGTATAGTGATTGTTTCTACCCTGGTGTACAGAATTTTTATCAAATTGCCATGGTCTACCAAGTAATAAGGAACATGCTTGCATAGGTACCACATCACAATCAACATAATCAGCATATGTAGAGATACTAAAATGCACACGAACAGTACGTGTTACCTTAACCTTGCCGCTGTTGTTGAACCATTGGATGTAGTAAGGATGTGGATGTGGTCTTGTGGTGAGAGAAAGCTTCTCCACCATCTCCATGCTAGCCAAGTTGTTGCAGCTCCCTCCGTCTATTATGACGCGCACAGAACGTTCCTTCACAACTCCCTTGGTATGGAACAAATTGTGCCTCTGATTTTGCTCAGCTTGTGTGACCTGCACACTCAAAACACGTTGAGCAACTAAACATTCATACCTGTCAGCGTCTTCAGGAGCCATGTATTGCGTCTCATGATCAGAATCGTCTCCACCATGTTCTTCACGTGTAATAAGAGCCAATGTCTCCTCATCATAGTCACTAGCGGACTCATACCCACCATCCTCCGTAACAATCATCACACGCTTAGATGGGCATTCTCTCGCATAATGACCTCCACCCTTGCAACGTCGACAAATAATATCATGTGTTTGCCCTGTTGATGCCATGGATGAAGAATAGCTCTTTGCAGGCCCAGAAGGTGTGCTCTTGGCAGATAGTGGTGATTGTGTTTGCTTTATTGTATCACGGTTGGAGGTGGCGGCCGATGGAGGTGCCGGTGTAGCAGAACGTGTGGAAGTAGATGATGCACGTGGTGTCCATGATGAAGGTCGACCTGCAGAAAAGTTAGTCCGCGCCAATGCCTGTCGATCCTGCACTTCACGTTCAGCTTTACAAGCAAGATGGAATAAACGAGTGATATTAGTATACTCCTTATACTCTAGAATCGTCTGAATTTCTCTATTTAATCCACCCATAAAACGTGCAAGCATAGCTTCATTCTCCTCAACAATACCACATCTAATCATGCCAGTTTGTAATTCCTGATAATATTCTTCTACAGAATTTTTTCCCTGTCTTAAGCGCTGCAATTTTTGAAGTAATTCACGTTGATAATATGGTGGAACCCAACGAGTACGCATAGCAGTTTTCAAAGCAGCCCAAGTAGCCGGAATAGGATATAATCTACAATGCTCAGACCACCAAACACATGCAAAACTAGTGAAAGCACAAACAGCAGCAGGAACACGTCTCTCCTCGGGATATTGTAAACATGTAAATCGTTGTTCAGTTTCTAACTCCCAAGTAAGATATATATCAGGAACATATCTACCCTCAAATGGTGGAATATTCAATTTTAGTTTAGGGAGATGGTCATGATCTCGTACCTGAGGGTGAGCCCTACCATTGCCATTATTTGCATGTGGACGACCTGGTGGTTGCTGTGCTGGTGGTGGCACGTAGTTCTGATTTTGATCAACCTCATCCTCATAATCTCCCACATAATCATCCTGCTCCACATCAGCAGTAGGAGCCACAGAAGTATCAACAACAGCACCAGCAGTTTGGCCTGACTGAAGAGGGACACGGCTTGCTCGGCGGAGGGCTGTTTCCCGATGTGGAGGTAGTCGGTGTTGTTGCTGTTGTTGTAGAGGTGCGGCAGGAGCAGCCGGTGGTGGTGGTGGAAAACGCGAAAGCAATTCAGCAAACTTGTTATCGAGCTTTGTTTCAAACGTCTTCTCCATGCCATCTATCTTCTCCATGGCCTCTTCAAATCTGTTTATCACATCTTGCACCTGTGCACTCATCATTTGCTGAAACGTATCATGAAGCTCCTTGTTCGTCAAGTTCTCCCAGTCAGTCTCGTCGGATTGTGATCCTGGCATGGTTAGCAGCAATAGAAACACACAAGAATATGATCCTACAGACTACTAACAAGTGGTGGTGGTGGCGTGTGTCACAAATCCGTCAAGCAAATCTCAAATTCTTACCAGTTCTTACCCAGCAGCAGGCGGTGATCGGCCACCGTTATAGTCAAAACTCTCAAAAGCTTGGATAGAGCGATTGCCAGGGAGAGTCAAACGCACGACGTAGATGTATGTGGAGCTGGGAAGGCTTATAGTATGGTAGCAAAAAG
The DNA here is from genome assembly GCF_002162155.2 of Triticum dicoccoides. NCBI lineage: Eukaryota > Viridiplantae > Streptophyta > Magnoliopsida > Poales > Poaceae > Triticum > Triticum dicoccoides. Next base: position 56,774 of record NW_021229107.1, on the reverse strand, counting down.
GGTCAGCAATAATCAATTCAGAGATGCAAAGTTGAATAAACGCTCAACGACGGTACTGTGCTGGTCCTAGGCTAGACCGTGCTAGAGACGCGAGCCTAGAACACTAACAAAATCACGGCGCTGCACGTAAATAAGGGAAAAGCACACTCTGGAACTCTTTTTTTTTCGCTCTTTTTTTTGCGCTCCTCTTTTTTTTTGCGCTCCTCTTTTTTTTCTTGCGAAAAATCACTATAATGGCGAGTGTCTCAAAACTCTTCCCTCGTCAAACTGATAGGATGGGCACGAATTTTTTTTCACTTTTTTTTCGGAAATCAGGGCAGCGACGATGAAAAAGGGCGAAAAAAAATCACTATGATGGCACGTGGCTCAAAAGACTCAGAAAAGCCTAAAAATAGGATAGGGAAAAAAATTTGCCCGTGAATTTTTTTTTCCGAGACCTACGCAGGCAAGGAAACACGAATCGGAATTTAGATTGATCTCAAGAACAAACCTAATATGAGAAGAACTCGGATTGGTGGTGGATATATGGTTGTGGTATATGGCAGCGGTGGTGGTATATGGATACAGATTGGTGGTGGTATATGGATACGGATTGGTGGTGGTATATGGATATGGATTCAGAGCTGTGGCGGAGAAGCAAAAGTGGTAGATGGGCGATGATGAGGGTGCGGCGGCGACATGACAACTTATGACCAGAACTCGAAACTCTAAAAGACTAGACTCTAAGACCAGCAACTTGACACGACGATGCAACCGCAAATTCAACAAAGCAAAAACCCTAAAAAGATTATGCAAAGGCTCAGATTGGTTCGGATATGATGAAGTAACCCTAATTTTTTTGTGGCTTTTTCGTGGACTGTAGGTATGAAGAACAGACTCGATCTAATCTACGAAAAACTGTAAAATCTCACCGAGCAACCTGGAAATCTGATACCACTTGATAGAGGCTAAGGTGTCTCGATGTTTCGATGAGATGGTGGTTATCGTTTTCTGTGGGAGTCGACCTTGACGATCCGACTACGAACGTGCGAGACGTCGCGCCTTAGCAATCGCTAAACCAACTTCCGAGGGTTATTGACCACGCCGGAGCACGATCAACCTGACCACGAGGGTCTGTTTCCTGCGAGCAAACGAAGAACAAGCAAGAAACTGAGATTGCAATCGGGATATTGCGAATATAAGATGAAAGCTTTATTGATCAAGGTGGGGTTCTGTGACGTCTTGGTCTGGTCGTTGGACACAAACGAAGTACGCGAAGTTGCAGCTATGGCGAACTTTTAATCTAAACAAAACCCAAAGTTTAAACGACGCCCTAAGGGCTGTATATATGGAGGAAGAGGGGGGGAATTTCGTGGCCCTTGAGGGTGGGGTCTGAAACCAACCCTAACTCTTGTTTCCCCACACATACGGACTCTAAAAATAGCCTATACTTAAGTATTTCGAAATTACATGGGCCTGGCCCATTAATAAGGTGACGCAGCACCTAGAATAGCCTATGGACGAATATTATGAAGTGGCATCTTGTATATTTCGTCCAAGGCTTCATGCACTCCTTATGGCGGCTTCAAAGTCCTGAAATCATCACTTGTAACTCCGTTCTTGATCCCCTTGCGCATGCCATCAACTCCATGCGTGTTCTTGCTCCAATGTTCATCCTTCTCCAAGCTAGGCCCTTCATTTGTAAGCAAAACAAATGTATCCAATTTAGGCAGCATCATAATCTCATGAACATTAGAATCATTACCAAGAAACGAAATTACCTGGTAATTTAATTGGCGTGCGCGAGCTCTAGTAATTGGTCCAGTATATGTAACAGTAGGGGCTGTGGGTGTAACAATGGTATTGATGTCCTCATCAACTCGCGACACTCATGACCCGCTTTTGCGCGGGAGAAGACAGCTGGCTGGCTCGCAGTAACAACTTATCAAAGAACCCTGGTAATTCGGATACCAAGAACAAAAGTGGCAGAACACGTCGGAACAAACAAAAATGCCGCGTTAACAGCGACAGCAATGAAGAGATGGTAGTCAATGCCGGATTCAGAGGCTATAAATCCGGTCAGCGGAAAAAGCCATTCAAAAAGAATACTCAGGGCCCGTCCAGTTTGGACCGAATACTCGACCGCTTGTGCCAGATACATGGCACCCCCGAAAAGCCAGCCAATCACACTAACAGGGACTGTTGGGTGTTCAAGCAGGCAGGCAATTTAGGAGCCGAAAACAGAGACAAGGGGCTGCACAGCGACGACAAAGAGCCCAAGCCGCCGAACAACAATGGACAGAAGGGCTTTCCCCCACAAGTGCGGACAGTGAACATGATATACACAACCCACATTTCCAAGCAGGAGCGGAAGCGTGCGCTGCGGGACGTATACGCGATGGAGCCAGTCGCCCCAATGTTCAACCCATGGTCCTCCTGTCCGATCACCTTTGATTGAAGGGACCATCCCACTAGCATCCGTCATGGCGGCTTCGCCGCATTGGTTCTCGACCCAATCATCGACGGATTTCACCTCACAAGAGTCCTCATGGACGGCGGCAGTAGCCTGAACCTGCTTTATTAGGACACAGTGCGGAAAATGGGCATAGATCCCTCAAGGATCAAACCCACAAGAACGACCTTTAAAGGCGTTATACCTGTTGGAAATATGCCCTAGAGGCAATAATAAAAGTGTTATTATTATATTTCTTTGTTCATGATAATAGTCTTTTATTCATGCTATAACTGTATTATCCAGAAATCGTAATACACGTGTGAATACATAGACCACAATATGTCCCTAGTAAGCCTCTAGTTGACTAGCTCGTTGTGATCAACAGATAGTCATGGTTTCCTGGCTATGTACATTGGATGTCATTGATAACGGGATCACATCATTAGGAGAATGATGTGATGGACAAGACCCAATCCTAAGCATAGCACAAAGGTCGGTTAGTTCGTTTGCTAGAGCTTTTCCAATGTCAAGTATCTCTTCCTTCGAACATGAGATCGTGTAACTCCTGGATACCGTAGGAATGCTTTGGGTGTATCAAACGTCACAACGTATGATAGAGGCAAAGGTGTCCCGTCTTTCGATGAGATGATGGATATCGCTTTGGTGGAAGTCGACTTTGACGATCCGACTACGAACGTGCGAGGACGTCGCGCCTTAGCAATCGCTAAACCAACTCCGAGAGGTTATTGACCACGCCGGAGCACGATCAACCTGACCACGAGGGTCTGTTTCCTGCGAGCAAACGAAGAACAAGCAAGAAACTGAGATTGCAATCTAGATATTGCGAATATAAGATGAAAGCTTTATTGATCAAGGTGGGGTTCTGTGACGCCTTTGTCTGGTCGTTGAACACAAACGAAGTACGCGAAGTTGCAGCTATGGCGAACTTTTAATCTAAACAAAACCCAAAGTCTAAACGATGCCCTAAGGGCTGTATATATGGAGGAAGAGGGGGGGAATTTCGTGGCCCTTGGTGGAGGGGTCCGAAATCAACCCTATCTCTTGTTTCCCCACACATACGGACTCTAAAAATAGCCTATACTTATGTATTTCGAAATTACATGGGCCTGGCCCAATAGTAAGGTGACGCAGCACCTAAAATAGCCTCGGGACGAAATTTATGAAGTGGCATCTTGTATATTTCGTCCAAGGCTTCATGCACCCATTATGGTGGCTTCAAAGTCCTGAAATCATCACTTGTAACTCCGTTCTTGTTTCCCTTGCGCATGCCATCATCTCCATGCTTGTTCTTGCTCCAATGTTCATCCTTCTCCAAGCTAGGCCCTTCATTTGTAAGCAAAACAAATGTATCCAATTTAGGCAGCATCATATTCTCATGAACATTAGAATCATTACCAAGAAACGAAAGTACCTGGTAATTTAGTTGGCGTGCACGAGCTCTAGTAATTGGTCCAGTATGTATAGCAGCAGGGGCTGTGGGTGTAACAATTGTATTGATGTCCTCATCATGATGTAACACCTTTGGACTTGTAGTTTGACTCGGATTCTGCTGCAGCATCAGATTGTTTCGTCCACAACTCAACGCTCCGGACGAATTTGAAGGTGATTCCAATTGGGTTGGAAAGTGCACGAAATCTAGTTTCCAACAAAAAAAGAATCACCCAATTCGGAGTCCGTATGAAAAACTTGTGTGCGTTTTGAGTCAGGTATGTCTGTGCAGTCCGAATCTGAATCCAGAACGTGAGAGACTTGGACTCTATCTTCTCTTGGGCCAAAAGTGACGTGAGAGAACTTTTTTGGACAGCAAATAAACATCTCTTTCTTCCTTATCTTCATATGTGGATTGTACAAATGTCCCATACACCTGCAATTAGACAAAACACAAAAGTGTGTGAAGTATTTTTGTTCTGGATAACATAAATAGATTATTGAATAGTTTGCACTAGAAATCACCTGACAAATATGCATATATGCAATATTTTTGGTCATATCCAAGGTAGTCATGTCCTCATCATCCTCCCCTTCTTGAAAATAAAGCCGTCCTCGGCGTTCCTTAATCTGAAATGTGGCTAACAAAAGAGACAAGGTGTACATGTTGTATATGTATATTTCATCCATTTTTACTTCCCTTGATTTTTGCATATATGACACATGAATAGATGAGTAACTTGCATAGTTCATAAAATCTAAAGCCAAAAAATTAGCACAAGAAGTAGAAGGCATGAAAATATTGCAACTCAGTTTGCACATATAAGTGAAGCTATTATTCATTTCAAAAGTTTGACAATATTCATCATTAAACCATCCCAACATTGGTGAATAAACCTTACTTGCATCAAATTTACATGCTACAACATGCTGAAATAAGCAAACATGTAATAAGTCATTCAACACAGAATCATCACCAAGATTAGAGGTCATATCAAAATGATTAAACATTGGTTCTTTTGCATCAATAGTTAATTCAATGGGTGCACTCAAAATTGTTGGTATTTCAGTTGTTTGATCACATGGCAAAGTCAAATTATCAACGTAGTCCTCTAAAATAGGTGGTGTGATCAAAGTAGTGGGTAGCTCATCAGATAGTGCATTCAAATTGACAAGGCATTCATCATTCTCATGTAGAGATGGAAGATCAGTACCTTTGTCATTACCTCTTATGATCAACTCAGATAATGTAGCCACTCTCGGGGGCGATGTGTCACATGGTGGAGGTGATGTAGTCCTGACAACAACGGATGTGGTTGTCATAGTATGCCTAGTAGTTGAAGGAACAATCATATCAACTCTTGGAATGTGCACCGTGCGCTTGTTCTCCTCGTGGCCAACACGTCGTTTTATTTCCTGTTCAGCTTTGCAAGCAAGATGAAACAAATGGTCCATAGGATAACACTCTTCATGAATTAGTATCTCTTGAATATCACGGTTTAATCCTCCCCAAAATCTATCCATAAAATCATCTTCACTTTCTTCTAAAGAGGAATGCAACAAGGTATTTTGTAAATCATCATAATATTTTGTTACAGTTTCACTACCTTGTTTTAAGTGTTGCAACTTCTTAATCATGTCACGAGTATAATAAGCAGGGACGAAAGTATGTCGCATGGCAAGTTTCAAATCATCCCAAGTAGTAGGTATATAATCAGGGTGTAACTGACAATATTCACTCCACCAAACCAAAGCATAACCAGTGAAAGAACCAACCGCAACCTTAACCTTTTTATGTTCATCGAAATTATGGGAAGCAAATATATTTTTTATGTCGAACTCCCATTCAATATATAAAGCAGGTTTAAAACGGCCATTAAATGGTGGTATAGATACATTAACCTGATCATGTGCATTTGGATGTTTGTGCACCTCTCGTGACGGTTGTGGTATTTGCAAAGGTGGTGGCACATCTCCCGCGATCGACAAAGCCCATGAATTGACTCTGGATCCTGTCATGATTAGTAGAACAAGAAACAAAACCCAAAAATAATGTTCCTATAACTACTAGGATGTGGTGGTAAAATGCTCACAGTAAAGCAAATATCAATGTCTTACAAGTTCTTACCATGCAGCAGGCGGTGATCGGCAACCTGATAGAGGCAAAGGTGTCCCGTCTTTCGATGAGATGGTGGATTTCGCTTTGGTGGAAGTCGACTTTGACGATCCGACTACGAACGTGTGAGGACGTCGCGCCTTAGCAATCGCTAAACCAACTCCGAGAGGTTATTGACCACGCCGGAGCACGATCAACCTGACCATGAGGGTCTGTTTCCTGCGAGCAAACGAAGAACAAGCAAGAAACTAAGATTGCAATCTGGATATTGCGAATATAAGATGAAAGCTTTATTGATCAAGGTGGGGTTCTGTGACGCCTTTGTCTGGTCGTTGAACACAAACGAAGTACGCGAAGTTGCAGCTATGGCGAACTTTTAATCTAAACAAAACCCAAAGTCTAAACGATGCCCTAAGGGCTGTATATATGGAGGAAGAGGGGGGAATTTCGTGGCCCTTGGTGGAGGGGTCCGAAATCAACCCTATCTCTTGTTTCCCCACACATACGGACTCTAAAAATAGCCTATACTTATGTATTTCGAAATTACATGGGCCTGGCCCAATAATAAGGTGACGCAGCACCTAAAATAGCCTCGGGACGAAATTTATGAAGTGGCATCTTGTATATTTCGTCCAAGGCTTCATGCACCCATTATGGTGGCTTCAAAGTCCTGAAATCATCACTTGTAACTCTGTTCTTGTTCCCCTTGCGCATGCCATCATCTCCATGCTTGTACTTGCTCCAATGTTCATCCTTCTCCAAGCTAGGCCCTTCATTTGTAAGCAAAACAAATGTATCCAATTTAGGCAGCATCATATTCTCATGAACATTAGAATCATTACCAAGAAACGAAAGTACCTGGTAATTTAGTTGGCGTGCACGAGCTCTAGTAATTGGTCCAGTATATATAGCAGCAGGGGCTGTGGGTGTAACAATTGTATTGATGTCCTCATCATCCTCCCCTTCTTGAAATGAAGTCGTCCTCGACGGAAGTTCATCTTCCTCACCCAAATAAGGCTTCAAATCTGCAATGTTAAAAGTGGGACTAACCCCAAAATCTGCAGGCAGCTCAAGTTTATATGCATTATCATTTATTTTCTCTAACACCTTAAAGGGACCATCAGCACGTGGCATTAACTTTGATTTTCGCAAATCAGGAAATCTATCCTTACGCAAATGTAACCAAACAAGATCTCCAGGTGCAAACACAACATGTTTTCTACCCTTATCTCCAGCAAGTTTATATTT